>NC_142608.1:53960671-54260671 GCF_041222555.1 Hakea prostrata | reverse complement strand
AATGGAAAAGAGAAGAAAAGCTTCTCCATGTCTAATGGAAAAGTGACAGTTGAGATGTAACTCACAACCAGATTTACAAACAAGGCCATTTCTGTAATTATGTCTTGCACGGCCCTTCTTCCAGGTCGTGTTTCATTGCAGTCCACACACCCATCATTCTAAATTTCTAATCCTGAAAGAAAAGATTTTTGCCCCAAAAAAAGAAGAAAGAAAATAGTAAAAATATAAATGGATTATAATTTGTGGATAACATATGATTGATATAATTTAAAGAAAAAAAAAGGGGAAAAAAAGTTATTTTTACACTGCGTCTTCAGTTGCACAACATCAATAAGGGTGCCAATTCCATAAATGAATATCTTTCTAAAGGTCAAGAAAATCTCAGATGCCTTAGCTCTTGCTTCCACCCCTATTTTATAACTTTGAGTTAGTTTTGTTTATCCTCGGAGGTTTGGACCAAAATATTGTTAGGGTTTAGGGTTTAAGCAGAGGGTTACTTAAAGCATTACACCCTAAGTATCTAGTTTGGAATACCCAAACCGTTGCTTCTAGCGAGTATTTATAGACCAACACTAGGCTCTATGGTTAGTTGGACTCTCCCAAAAAGCTCATTACACCATTGGATCGTAACTAATCCAATGGCATATATTAGAACATACATTGGGTATAACTCGAATACCTCAATCGTATTTGAGTATGACTCAGATACCTCAACAATCTCCTCCTATGTTCTACATATGACTCCAGCATTAATCTCAGAAATATAATGTTTAAACTCAATATAGAATCATTCATAACTTTCCAAAAGAGAACAATATCCAATCAAATACAAAGAACACTTTGAATCAAAACATGAGTTTTAGAACAAATCTAAACCCAATCTAATTAGAAGTTCTTCTTGGAAATGAATTACTTATTCTCACACAGAACAATACAACTGTTATTTGCATCTTTGAACGATTTACTCATAAAGTAAATCATCCTCATTAAGATTCATCCTGACAGCCATGATTAATTTTACTTGTCAAATAAATTTTTCCACCAAACCCTAGCATTGGATTTGCTCCTTGATTTTCACCATCCATTGCAAATTTATCAAAATATGAATTTCATAATATATGAATTCAATCATTTGCAAAAGTATCTAGTTCAATCAAAAAACTTAGTATGACCCACATGATGACTGAAAAATCATTTGCATTTTCATCAAGTTTCTATATGTTGAGTCTAGAACTTCTTCGAGGGCCAGATACTGAGATGACCACCTTAAGAGCTCCCCAGCCAAGTTGGAATAGTTGAGATGCCTGCAGTCACAAAGAAAACAAGAACGGTCTGGCCAAATTTTGGCCAGAGAACCGCCTCCGACGCCCAAGTCAGCCTAGGCAACAATAAGAGTTCTTGAGAGAGTTCTCAAGAATGTAATGAATAAATGATCAGATGAATCTCGTCCCTTTCCCATGTAGGATGTGGATTTATATAGAAGTTACCTGGAGGTAGCGCTTCCTTGAGTTTCGGATCGTCAGTTGAAGAGTGAGTGGAATATCTTCGGAGTTACGGCTCCTTTGGCGGACCAGATAGAGCCGTTATCCGCTAACTCATCTCCCCAATTCTCGGAACGGCCTTATTGAGTAGTTATCTGTAACTAACTCTTCTGACTTGGCCATCTGCAACGTCACTCTTGGACTTAGTCCAAGTGAGATTCTTAAGCTTATTCCGAACATGTTCCTTGAAGGGGTTAATATGCTTCCTCCCGAGGGGGTCAATAAGCCTTCTCCCGAGGGGGTTTTCTGTGCCTCTCATGAGAGAGCACCGTTTCTCCTGAGCATGCAGAAGACACATGTCCTGAGGGGTATGTGTTTTCTCCAGAAGAGGATTCTCAGAATCCTCTTCAGATGACTTCTCTGCCCTGAGTGGGGGTGTACGTTCGTCTTGGGGGGGCCCTCGGGCTATATGTTTTCCACAACACTATACAAGAACAAGATCTAAATGATTTCTTTTACAAGGAACCATTCCATGTTTCTATTTGGAATGTTAGAGTTATCATGTCCAACATAGTTATTGGTTGTATCACCAAATTTGGAATGATAAACCTTTCTATGAAAGTTATATCATTAGATGTGGAATGATATAAAGACAACAATAACATCACCGAAATATATGAACAATTTCAATATTCCTTATTTGGAATAATAAGGTAATCAAGCTTCATACAAAGGTTGTTTTATCATCAATGTGGAATGATTTAGCACACCTCTATACTCCACAATCCTATCAAATTATCTAAGATATGTAGATTGTCTTGAATCCAAAATATGGCTAAATGAGATTCAAACAATTCAAAATAACATAGAGTTGGATTAAAACCTACCTATATAGGCTTTAACCCCATCTCCCCCACAGTTTTGAATGTTCAATTTGTATTTCAATCATTTTGTAAGAGTATTTGCCATATTCTATTTTGATCACACATCAACTAAAGTGATCACTTTTTGTTCTGTTAGAAAATTCAGCACAACCTACATTAGCCTAATTTGTCTCATTTTACTATTAAAGAGTGAGGTATTAGATATCACTGTTTATTGCTTGATTATCACAAAACAAATTTAAAGAAATTATCTTTAAATTAAACAAAGGAATTTCTAGGATCAGATATTTTATCTACTCCCTACCTATCTCCTCCTGAGGTTAGAGAGTATAACTCTAATTCCATATAGGATAGAACTCAAAGTAATTCAAGTCTATCTTGATTTCTTTTCAACAGTCACTTCACCTAGTGTAAAAATAATCACTAGTAGATTTATTGTTCTAATTTCTGAGCAACAAGATGCATCAAAATTATTCCTCTAAATTGAAGGATGTATGGTTTAAAAAATAGCATAGTTTGAAGTACCCTTAAAGTATCTTATTAGCATTGTGAACGCAGACCAATGCTCTATACTAGGATTACTAGTAAATCAACTTTGCATGCTTACTGTATAGGTTATCTCTAGCTTAGTGCAACTTATTGTATATAAAAGACTACCAATCAGTCTAGAATAATCTGATTGATTCACAACTTTACCATCACAGAATATAAGCTTTTTGGTATAATTATATGGTGTCTCTACCGATTTGCATCCACTATATTCCCATCTAGAAAGTAGTTTTATAATATAACTAAATTGGCTAAGTGTAATTCCTTGTCTAGTAAAACTTACTTTCATGCTAAGAATGGTGTCTACAACACCAAGATCCATCATGTCGAGTTCTTTATCTAAAGTATTTACATATCAGAATTACCACCCAAAGTTCTTTACTTATTTTATCAAATTTTTTATGCCTTAATTTAGGTGCTTTTTTAAATCATTAAAAAAGCTAGCTTATTTTATAGTCTTTATTTTTTAAACCTTTCACTACATATCCTTCAAGTTGGTTTTTGTAGATTTTATAATTAGTATACTCTTTATCCATATCATTCACTCTATTGAAATCCACAAAATTTAAAATTGATACAAGACAAAAATTGAGAGACGTGTCCGTTTTATTTGCAAGACCAAGAATCAATGACACAAAATTCATAAGACTAAATCAAGATCACACCAGTCTTCCAAATAACAAATTCAGATTCTTTCATCAAAATGTTGTTTTCTCTTCCTTGCATTGAGTTTTTTTTTTTGGTGGTATAAAGGCGCTTCTTTTTGTTTTATTAATATTGGGGATGGGGATATTAATATGTGATGAAATGATGTTTTTCAAAATATTAAATGAATAACACATTACATGTATTTATAGGATAATTGAGATAATCGTGATCAGCTAGAGGACAGTTGTACGGTTGATCTCTCCTTTACATGCCCCCGCAAGCGTAACGGATCCTGAACCTTAAGCTTGTCCCGGAGTAGAAGAAAACGTGAATGAGGTAACCCCTTGGTAAAAGTATCTACTATCTGATCCAAAGAGGAAATATACCGAACAATAAGCTGCTTAGTGGCCACCAAGTCACGAACAAAATGGATATCAATCTCAATGTGTTTGGTGCGTGAATGAAAAACTGGATTGGCTGTCATATACGTGGCCCCAATATTATCACACCAAATCACAGGAGCGGCGGGAAGAAATGCCCCAATCTCACCTAATAGAGATCGTAACCAAAGGAGCTCTATTGAAGCAGCAGCAATAGCACGATACTCAGCCTCAGTAGAAGAACGAGAAACAGTCCGTTGCTTGCGTGAGCCCCAAGAGATGATATGATAACCCATATAGACACAATATCCAGTAGTCGAGCGTCTATCATCCGGACACCCAACCCAGTCAGCATTAGAAAAGGCAGTCAAGGAAATAGTAGACTGGCGATTGAAATATATGCCATGAGAAACAAGTGCCACAAAGATAGCGAAGAATACGCTTAACCCGCATCCAGTGAATATCCGTTGGACAATGCATAAATTGGGCCACTTTGTTAACAGCAAAACTGATATCAGGCCAAGTGTTGGCTAAGTATTGAAGAGCCCCAACCGTGTAATGATACAAAGTACCATCAGGCAAAGGATCACCAGAAGTGATACTAAGGGAAGTCCCAGAGGCCATTGGAGTAGGCAGAGGCTTGGCCTCATGCATGTTAACATGGCGAAGAAGATCCAAAATATACTTACGTTGAGTAAGTAGTAGCCCATCAGCTGTACGAGTAGCCTCAATACCCAAAAAATAATGTAAATCACCTAAGTCTTTAAGGGCAAAGGCAGTGGAGAGAACCGTAAGAAGATCAGAGATAGCCTCAAATTGGTTGCCAGTAACAAGTATATCATCTACATAGATGAGTATATAAAGAGTGATGAGATCCTTTTTGTAGATGAACAAAGAGGTATCCGTTCGTGAACCCACAAATCCAAGAGAGGTGATAAAAGCAGTCAATTTTTGAAACCAAGCGCGTGGGGCTTGCTTGAGACCATAGAGAGACTTGCAAAGATGACATACATGATCTGGATACATGGGATCCACATAACCCGGGGGCTGAGCCATATAAACGGTCTCATCTAAGTCACCATGCAAAAATGCATTGGAAATATCCAATTGACGAATGGGCCAATTCTGAGAAACAGCCATTGAAAGAATAACTCTGATGGTGGTATGCTTAACCACGGAGCTAAAAGTATCTCCAAAATCTATACCAGGCTGTTGATGAAACCCCTTAGCAACGAGACATGCTTTATAGCGATCTATTGAACCATCAGAACAACGCTTCACACGAAATACGCACTTGCATCCTATAATATTTTGTGTGGGTGTAGAAGGAACCAAGGTCCATGTGCCATTGGCTAGGAGAGCATTAAACTCTTCTTGCATAGCTTGCCACCAATGAGGAGAGCGAACTGCTTGTGTATAACAAGTAGGAACCATGGAGTCATCATAGGTAGCAACTAAATTCAAACAAGTGATGGATTTTAAAGACCCGGTTTTGGAGCATGTGAGCATAGAGTGGGCTGGGGCAAGATTATTATCCACTATTTCAAGTGGGCCGTAGTAGATAGTGGTCCAATAGTCGAACTTGTATGGTGTGGGCCATGAGTTGCTGGAGTTGGGCTTTGTGGAAGTGCCATGGATGGGCTTACAGGATCCATGGAGCATGCCAGGGGTCCAAATGAACCATTAGGGGAGGGGGAATATCCACTATTATGAGTTACAGCCTTCGAAATTACAAGAGAATTATTATTACATGATGGGCTAGGGATAACAACAGAGGGAATACATGTATTGGGGTTGGGTGGAGATGGTACTATTGGGGTTAGGGAAATACCAACAGAGAGCCAAGTATCCTTTGAAAAATTCCCAATTTGATGCTGAAAATTGCAATAAGGAAAGATAGCTTCTTCAAACACCACATGCCTTGAAATGAAGATCTTCCCAGTTGATGGATCATAGCACTCATATCCTTTGTGAGTTGTAACATAACCAACAAAGATACATGCTCTAGATAGTGGTTCCAATTTATTTTTATTGTATGGACGAAGCCATGGGTAACACAAACACCCAAAAATTTTGAGAAAGTGCAAATCTGGAGAGGTGTCAAACAAGGCCTTAAGAGGCGAAACATTACTAAGACAACGCAAAGGTAAACGATTAAACAAATAGACAGCAATTTGAAATGCTTTGGTCCAGAATATTTGTGGCAGATGTGAATGAAAAAGAAGAGACAAACCAGACTCAGTGATGTGGCGATGTTTACGCTCAGCCACACCATTCTGAGCCTGAGTATAAGGACACGAGTGTCGATAAGTAATGCCTGAATTAGCAAAAAATGGAGCCAACAACTTATACTCACTGCCTCCATTAGATTGAAACGAACAAATTGAACTATGAAAATAATTCTCTGCAAGATTTTTGAAACGAGTGAAAACAGCTAACAAGTCAAATTTACGTTTTAAAGGATACATCCAACAATACTTGGTGAAGTCATCAACAAAGATCACATAGTAAGAAAAACCATCAAAAGAAACTACAGGAGAAGGACCCCAGAGATCACTATGAATGAGATCTAAAGGACATCGGCTATGTGATACAGATGCAAGAAATGGCAAACGATGACTATGAGCAGTATAACATGCATCACATGAAGAAAAAGAACCAGAAAAAGGAGTATCAACAAGATGTAAAGCCTGCGTAGTCCTTGTAGCAGCAAGATGTCCTAAACGGCAGTGCCAATGTGAAAGTGGAAGAACAGCAGCAGCAGTAACTGAATTGGTGAGTTGTAGCCCTTGATGAACCACCTTGTGAGTCTGCACATCCTTAATGAAAAATGAATTTCCATTAAAAACAAAGTAAACATTATTATCTGAAGAAAATTGAGAAACAGATAATAGATTGAAACGTAATCCAGAAGCATATAGGATACGAGGTAAATGAAACACAGAGGCAGAACCAACAAATTGGATCATTGCAGAACCAGAATAAAAAATAGGAACACCCTGTCCATTACCTACAACAATGTTCTCATAGCCAGTGAATGGTTCACATATAGCAAGATTACTCAAATATGTAGTTAAATGAGTGTTAGAACCGGAGTCAAGAATCCATAAAGAAGATTTGACAGAGGATCCAAGAATGGCGAAGAGACAGTAAATTGCACCCACATATGCATGATTGAATCGTTGAGGACAACTAGCACAAAGATGCCCTTCTTGATTGCATAATTGACACATAGAAACACCACGTGAAGAACTTACAGAGTGGTGATAGCTAGGAATTGAGTTCTGAGAACCTTGAAATTGACGATTATCAATGTAATTTGTGCGATCAGAAAGAGGATGACCTCTGCGATTTCCAGAGAAGCGCCTATTTCCATAAAATCTTCGATTACCACCACCACTACCAGAGAAATTTCCACGATTTGTTGTTTGAGAACTAGCAGAAGAATTAGTTGAAGCAGCAACATTAGCAGTGATCACTAAAGATGCAAACAGTGATGCTGATGCTCGAAGATGAGATTCTTGTGTAATCAAAAGGCCAGACAAACTGCTAAAATTCAACAAATCAGAATGCAAACAAACAGAAGTGGAGAAGTCATTATATTCTGCTCCCAAAACTCTCAGAGTGGCTAACACAAGATCTTCATCAGGAACCATACTGTTGATCACTGCAAGTGCATCAGCAATGGAGCGAATTTCTAACAAATAATCAACAATAGAAGAACTACCTTGCTCTATTCGGAACAATCGATCTTTAAGATCAAGAACTCTGGATCTAGTAGCCGGAGCATAGACTTCAGCCAAGGTTTCCCAAGCCTGCTGAGAGGTTTGAGCAGAAACAACATGTGGAAGAGACATTTCGCTCAAAGATGAAATAATCCAACTCAAGATGAGTTGATCCTGACGAGTCCATAGATCGACAATTAATGGAGAAATTGAATCAGTAGATGCAGCAACAGAGCTCTCAGATTCAGGTGAAGGTGCAGTAACAGGACTACAGATAGATCCATTGACAAAGCCAAAAAGATTGTGACCTTTTAAGAGAGGAACAAATTGAGCACGCCATAAAATGTAATTTCCAGCATTCAATTTGAGAGGAAAAGCTGAATGAAAATTCAGAGTAACAAGCGGAGACGAAGATCCAGTTGTCGCCATGAATCAATTCAGATCTATGAAACGAAAGTACTAAATCTTCAAGAAACAGCAATAAATTCGCCCAAAGGTATACAGATCTTCAGAAGTTTGAACAGCAGTGTCTTCTTGAGCCATTTTCTGCGCAAAAAAACAGCATAGTAATGAAGCAGAACAGATTCGATCAAGATTTGGAGCTTTGGCTTTTTGGTTGTTTCAAGAAGAGAACACGACAAAGTCAAGAAGACTATAAAACTGTGAATGTGAAAAACAAAGAGTCAAGAAGACTCTGGAAATGACCTGGATCTTGAGACAATCGTGAAACGTGGTTGGATCGAGAGGGTTGAACCGAACCCAAGAAATGATACCATGATGAAATGATGTTTTTCAAAATATTAAATGAATAACACATTACATGTATTTATAGGATAATTGAGATAACCGTGATCAGCTAGAGGACAGCTGTACGGTTGATCTCTCCTTTACAATATGTCTTAGCAAGAGTTGAACCCACGACTTCTTTACTAAGAGGTGTTGGTTTCACCACTAGAACAGCTCTGCCCACTAGAACAGCTTTGCGTTGGCTTATTTCCTAATTTTAACTTCAATGAATTGAACTAATAATTGACAATCGTGCCTCCTATCTTTCATGGCTTTAGTGTTCAAATTGAGGTTTCAGTCAAATGTTACCCATCTAATATGCCATGCATGTAAACCAACAAATTCAGCCACTTAAGAGGAAAGCCTATTCTAGATTTCATAAAAAGAATTAATAATAATAATAATTTAATCTAAAATCAACCAAAGACAAATAGAGAGGACGATTGCACTGAAAGAAGAGAGACCACAACCAAATTGTGCACTGGATACGTGCCTTGAGCATGTCGCATGCATCAGCCCTTGTTTTTATTATCATGATGCCTTTTTTGTGGACCATCACGATTAACATCAACAGAAGAGGGTACAAGTTTCGACGTGATCAATTCGGTGCAATGGGCTGCAACTGGGCCGGGCTGGGGCGGGCTTTTGCAATCCCAAGCCCAGCCCTATATGGTATAGTTCAGGGCCAATGATTATTGTCCCTGGCCCTAAGCCCTACAGGGCCAAGCCAAGCCCATTCCCGCCCTAATGGCCTTAATTGGGCCGGGTCGGGATGGGTTGGCCCTAATTGGCCCTGATTGGCCCTGACCCTAATTGGCCCTGTCCCTGGCCTTGATTGGCCCTGACCCTGATTGGCCCTAATTGGCCCTGTCCATGGCCCTGATTGGCCCAGGCCCTAATTGGCCTTGTCCCTAGCTTTAATTGATCATATCTTTGGTAGTAAATATCAAATGTAAGACAAGTAGTAATTAAAATACATATTAAAGTAATTAAATACTTAAATTCCAAACTCAATTCTGGAAAATAAAATAGTAAAGATGTCAACAAATATTCCAAAACTTATATTCAATATGTATTTAACTATTTATACCCATTTAGATTTTAGAGAAATAGATAAATCCAAATTTCTAGGGTTTTTTAATTTGCTATTCGATGAAAATGATGGTTAATATATGTAAGCTCGAAGGGAAAAAGAAAAAGATTTATTTCAATTCTCAATTAATTTCTAGCTTCTAAGACAATGGTCAAACTTCATTCCAAATTTTCAATTTGTCTTTACCCCAAGTTTCTCTCTCTCTCTCTCTCTCTCTCTCTCTCTCTCTCTCTCTCTCTCTCTCTCTCTCTCTCTCTCTCTCTCTCTTTCTGTTTTTTCCTTTGATTTTTCTCCAGCAGCAAAGAGTTAAAATTATTCATGAAATAAAATAAGTAGAGAGAAGAATTGTAATTAAATTTAGGCATATTTGAAAGTCAAGTCAATTATAGAGAATGTCACACAAAACTTAGAAACATCAGAGATTCATAATTCAAAAGGAATCTGATAAATGAAAATTTTATCTTCAAAGTCAAGAACTTAAGCCGTAGGTAGGTATGTTTTCATTCACAATTGTTCAATAAATTGATATCTTTATTCAATACAAAAAAAATCATATTCAAAACCTTGTTAACAAGTAAATCGACGATAATTTAGTATTTAACAAAAAAAAAGAGTATTTTTTTTTTATAGTTAAAGAAAATGATGTTTCAGTTACAAACATAGCTATATGTTTTTAATAAATTTTTTTGAAATATCATAGTAGATTTGTTAGATATTAATTCTTTATGTAATAGTTTTTATTATTTATAATATATTATCTCGCCTTAGTCAAAAAACAAAATCAATATTTTATTGAACTAAAAATGACTTTATTGGAAAAATAAAAATTACCTTAAAAATAATATAAAAAATGAATTTATAGTATAATATGATCAAAGTGACTAAATGTCAAAATCAAGACTCATATCAATGTTAGTATGAAAATCAGGGTAAAAGTCTAGTACTGTAGTACATGATCATCCTCAAATTAATATTAAGATTAGAGCCAAAATTAGAGTCAGAATTAGGGCCAAAATCAAATAGATGCTTATTACATTGGTAATGAGGTTATAATTTATTTTTATTAATTTTCTACAAAAAATGATCATGTTTCTAAAATTTGACACGTGTCAAGTATCCACCTATATGTATTACAATTAATTCCTCTCCATGTGGGTGGAGGGTCCAGAGTCTTTAGATTCAAATCAAGGCCAGGATCAAGGCTAATATCAAGGCCAAGATCAGGGCCAGGATCAGGGCCAAGATCAGGGCCAGAATCAGGGCCAAGATCAGGGTCAAAATCAGGGCCAGGATCAAGGCCAGGATCAGGGCCAAGATCAAGGCCAAAATCAGGGCCAAGATCAGGGCCAAGATCAGGGCCAAGATCAGGGCCAAGATCAGGGCCAAGATCAGGGCTTGGGTCAGGGCCAAAATCAGGGCCTGGGTCAGGGCCAAAAATCAGGGATGGGCCGGGATGGGCTGGGCGGGCCAGAGAGTAATCCCAGGCCCGCCCTTGGCCCTAGTTCAGGGCCAGAATATTTTGGCCCTAACCCGCCCTTAGGGCCAAAATCTTTAGCCCAAGCCCTATTCGGGCTCAGGGCGGGCTTAGGGCGGGTCAGGGCCGCCAGGGCTAAACTTGCACCCCTACGGTGCATGTCCCAAATCTCTACCTCTACGGAATTCCATGTCTCCCAAAACCCTAATGCTAGTAAATAACAATATTCTATATGGGCAACACAGGGAGTAAGAGTGAAGATGGACTAGACCCATGCACCATTCGTGGCATCGTACATGGGCTTCCATATTAATGCCTGTGAGTGCTTCATCACTCTCACTGTCGACCAGAATGAACGAAGATGCAGTGCTAGCGATAAGGGTTACTGGTGGGATCACCTAGTAATGTCTGAACTGAGTTTGCATGAAACCCACTTACAGAACTTTTAGTAATGCTCCTTAACCTTAGAGATTTTGATATAATCCTAAGAATGGATTGGTTAGTTTCTAATCAAGTTAGTCTCTTGTGCTTTGAGAAGATGGGGGTGTTAATACCATTGGAAGAACCACATATTCAATTCTCAAGGATACAAATCAGGTCTTCCCCATCCAAATTTATTTAGGTAATGCAAGTCCAAAAATTATTGAGGCAAGGGTGCCAATGTTATTTAGCAATTGTGATTGATACTAGATCCAAGGAATTAAAGGTAAATGAAGTGCCGGTGGTCAAGGATTTCATTGATGTTTTTCCTGAAGATTTACCGGGTACCCCCAGAGAGAGAGAGGTGGAGTTTGCTATTGAGTTGATACTTGGTACAACTCCAATTTGAAAAGATCCCTACTAGATGGACCCATAGGAGTTGAAGGAACAATTGTAAGATTAGGTAGACTAAGGGTTTGTTAGATCTAGTGTATCACCGTAGGGAGCTCTAGTTATTTTTGTAAAAAAGAAAGTTGGGACAATGAGGTTGTGTATTGATTATTGAGAATTGAACAAAGTCACCATAAAGACTAAATATCCATTGTCCAAAATTGATGATTTGTTTGATCAACTACAAGGAGCAAAAGTTTTTTCAAAGTTTGACTTGAGGTCAGGGTATCATTAGTTGAGAGTGAAGGAGGAGGATATGCCTAAGACTGCATTCAGGACTAGGTATGGACATTATAAATTTCTTTTGATGATTTTCAGACTGACAAACACCCCTGTAGTTTTTATGGATTTGATGAACATATTGTTCCATGATGTTTTGGATCAATATGTGATTGTTTTTACTGATGATATCTTGGTCTACTCTAAGAGTTAGGAGGAATATGAAAAACATCTAAGGGAAGTACTATAGACATTGAGGCAAGAGAAGTTCTATGCAAAATGTAAGAAGTGTGAATTTTGGTTGGATAGAGTTGTCTTCCTAGGACATGTAATATCTGCAAAGGGAATATAAGTGGATCCAAGTAAAGTACAAGCAACGATGGATTGGTCTAGGCTACAACTATAAATGAAATACGAAGTTTCTTAGGGGTGGTTGGATATTATAGAAGATTTATTGAGGGGTTCTCAAATATTGTTACACCCTTAACTCGACTTACAAGAAAAGGAGTTAGATTTGTGTGCAATGATGAATGTGAACAAAGCTTTCAAGAGTTGAAACAAAGACCAGTATCAGTCCCTATTCTGAGCATGCCATCAGGAACGGGTGGTCAGATGTTGTTGGCGTGTTGATGATGCAGAGATATCTGAAGTGTGTTTGTCAGTCCACCATAGTATTTCTTTTCATTAGATTTGCAGATGGTTCACCAACTGTAATCAATGGCATGTTGCTACTCTCAGAACTCAGGGTAAATAGCATTTATATAAATAATAAAGAAATCTACACATTTTCAAGTGATATCATTATGAATCCTTCGTTGATCCTGACAGTTCCATAACCAGACATTCCCTTTATGGACTTGTCTTTTTAATTTATCTCCTAAATGGAAAAGAAAGGACTGTGCCATAGGATTTTGCTTCAGTCTTGCGTAAGACGGTCAAGCTAAAAAATTTGGTCCATCCGAGATTTTGATATCAACCATGAAAATTCAACGGTCAATATTTCTGACCAAGATTTCGGATCTGACGGACCAAAATCTCGCTTGATCGTCATGACTGAAGCAATTTTGTGTGCCATATGCTGTCTTGGTTTCAAGGAAACTAGGAACAAAGGAAAGAAGAAGAAGAAGAAAAGTGCTAGAAGCCATAAGATAGTCGCAAACTAATATGAGTGACAACAATGCTAAAGTTGACATTTTTCATTGGCTTTAATAGATTAACTTGATAATAGAATTTAGAGCAAATTGCACTGGCACCCCAAAATAGAGGTTTTCAAGCAGTGACACTCCACTTTTTGTTTGAAAAAAACAGAAGTCCTATTTTGTAAGAATGGTTAGTTATATTATCGCAAATACTATTATACCCATCTAAGAAATTTTATTTTCATTTATCAAAAAAAGAAAAAAGAAAGACATTATTACGAAGGTTATTTGATGAAGAAATTTTATTGAATTTTTTATTTCTATTTTCCTCCTCAGATTTTGGTAAGGGCATTTTTTAAATTAAAAAAAATAGCAAATTAACTTTTTCACTAATAGAATGGAATAATGTATTTAATGAATTGGAGTGTCAGTGCTTTTCAAACATAAAGTAGGGTGTTAATGCTATAAAGCCTCCATTTTGGAATACCAGTGTAGTTTGCTCTAAAATTTATTATGTTATTTATATTATAAGGGATATCACTTTTTTGTTGGTGTGATGAATAACAGAGTAATGCTAGTGATACGGGAAGAACATTACATAATTCTAGGAAACACGGGCTACATGAAAAATAAAAAATAAAATGGATGAACAAAACTTAAAGAGTTGATGTCTTTGTTAAAGTAAGGTTTGAAGCTTTTGGATGCTGCATGATCACCATACGATGAGCCATCCAGCTTTATCTAAAAATGAAAAATTTTCAAAGCTAGAAAGCTTCTCCAAATTCTTCAGCTTCTTATATCTTGTAAGAACATTCTTCCAGGTAGTTCTATCATGACTGGGCCTGCAGTGATCTAAATAATCATACAAAGTTACCAATGCATTGTCTTAGATCTGTTATATTTCAGTCTTGGCAAATAGAAACCTTGCATGAACATCTTCATAAGATTTTGAATCCTGCAGTGTGCTGTGGAATGTCATAATATAAGCAATGTGATCATCACCTGCCTGGGTTGAAGAGGAAGGGCAAAGAAGAAAAAAAGAAGTAGAATGTCTACCACTTCATGCTTGAAGCTTTCAAATTCCAACATCTTAGCATTGGTTTTATTCAAGTACTTTATCTAAGTAAGAATAGGAGGTTACATATCTCATGTATTTTCCAATTAAAGCTGAAGTAGGTGACTTTGTTGTCTTTTTGTTTTGCAAAGCTTGGAACTGGATTCAATATCATGATCTCAAAAAGAAATCCATCTTTGGTGACTACTTTTGATTGCACTCCTCTCGTGTGGATATGTTCGCAGCTGTTATTAGGAAATTTTGTTTTTGCATCTTCAGTTCCCATTCTTTTTCTTTTGCATTTTTGAAGTTGTGTTAGTTCCTACTCGTTGTCTTTGATTTGGTTAAAGTCCATTGCTTTGCATACTTATGAACGTGATAAAATGCTATTTCAACTAGAGCGAGAATGCTTGGATGTTTACAAAAGCAAAGTTGGCCAAGCTGCAAAATCAAGGGCACATCTTCCCTAGGCTTTGGAACTCTCAAAGACCTCATAGATACACTGTTAGAATATTAATCGAATATTCCACATAAGGTGGGCTTCATTGATTGTGTTACACTTTGATTTGGTTTCTTATTGGTCTGATATGGGTAATATACGGTTATTAGAACTCTTATATAGACTGGCTAGTGTGGGCTAATAGGAACCGTTAGATCTTGATGGACGATCTAACGGATTTGCCTATATAAAGGATGCTAGGTCCCTCCTCTAAACCCTAATCATAATCACAATCACATCTGCTTAGTCAAAAAAGATATACCATCAAGCCAGTGAATAGGGAGGAGTCTAGAGGAGAAGATCCAACATCAAGTTGATCATAGAATCAACTTCCACCTCAAGTTTGTTCCTAGTGGGAGACATAAAGAAGATATTCCGCTGCGCTTCGTCTCCAATAGAACCATAGAAAGGTATGTTCATCATCATCTTGTGTCATTATCATACTAAAGTGTTTTTAGTCGATCTATGCGATCTTGGATAGAAATATTATTACATGTGGCATCAGAGCCTGTATAGAATCGATTAAAGACCCATAGGATTGTTGAATGATGAACTTAGGGTTCTAGAATGGAACCTATGAAACTTGTAAATTTTTTCTCCTGATTTTTTCAATGAAACCGTGGGGTTTTTGGTCAATAGCATTTTTTCTAGAAAGAATTTTGAAAATCTAAAACTATCACTGCGTAGATCTCGGAAAAACGAAGAAATTGATATATTATGGGTCACCATCGGACTTCGGACGCGCCGGCAATCGCTGCCGGAATCCGGCAGCAGTTTTTTATTTTTTTAAATATGTGCGATGCTGATGTGGCAGTTTGACCGGGTCAACGGGTCGGGTCAACCCGACCCATGACTCGCCAGGGCAACCCGATTCTGAACCCGTCAGGTCAAACGGGTTGACCCGGTTGACCGGTCATCGGTCCAACCGAATGGATTAACTTGGGTGAACCAGATTTATTGTTTGAACCATTTTGGACCAAACTCGTTTTTGACTCAGATAGTCAACTCGCTGGTTTCGATTCGATTTATGATTTCGATTATTCGGTTCAATTTTGATTCGATTCGATTTCTGATTTAGATTCTTGGTTCAATTTTGATTTAGATTCGGCTTTAATTTAGATTCGATTCAATTGCTGATTTCGGTTCGGTTCGGCCTAATAAGATTCTGATTTTATTGGACCGTTTTTATTTGCTGGTTGAACCGGTTTAATAAATAAATAAATAAAAACCAGAATACTATACGTTTAGTATTTGTTTATTTCTGACCAAACCGTAAGGAATTTTAAAGCGTTCTTCTAGGGTTTTATATTTTTGGATAATTTCGAACGCAATGGAACCATTTTCAAGACCCAATTCTACCCTTATATATGTGAAATATTATATATCATATTTTGGTTGAGCCGATAATTGTAATGCTATTTATTTAGTATTTTTTTTAATTTCTGGCTAAACCGTAAGAAACTTTAAAGCGTTCTTCTGGGGTTTTATATTTTGGATCATTTCGAACGCAATGAAACCATTTTCAAGACCCAATTCTACCCCTATATATGTGAAATATTATATATCATGTTTTGGTTGAGCCGATAATTGGAATGCTATTTATTTAGTATTTTTTTATTTCTGGCTAAACCGTAAGGAACTTTAAAGCGTTCTCTTGAGGATTTATGTTTTGGACCCTTCCGGACACAATGAAATTATTTTCAGGACCAAATTCCACTTCTATATATATGAAACATGATATGACATATTTATGTTGTATATGTAACTTCACCGTTGGGTGAATTTTTTAATATGGATTTTTTTTATCAAATGGCTTTGTATTGTGAGCATGTTTTATATGATATTATACAATTGTAAAATATATATCATGCGTGCCTTATAAAGGGTTTGATTACTTCTAGTGATCCAGAATTTTATGCAAATGTATAATGTATTTTATACATGCTTTGATTGCCTTTTGGTAATCCGGAATTTTATGCAAATGTATGATGTATTTTATACATGCTTTGATTGCCTTTTGGTAATTTGAAATTTTATATAAATGTATGATGTATTTTATACATGCTTCGATTGCCTTTAGGTAATTCGGAATTTTTTTTTTCAAACAATGTATTAGAATTATTTGTGGGTAACATAAAGTATATCTCAATATGAGAATTTCATGAGCTTGATTGTGAGTGACTGCCAAAGTGGCATTCATGGTTGGGTTTATGGAATGTCAGCCATATATAGTAATGGGATGTCTCTTGATGTTAATGCATTTTTATACGCCCAAAGGTGGTAATTATGTATTAGCATTAAGAGGGAGACATGTACAGCATTTGGTTGGGAGTTGATTAATCTAAGAAGTTTATACACTCAAAGGTGGTAAATTTTTCGAAGGTTGGAATACTCTCATGGCCGCTGACGTGTAAGGGAGTATCACAACTGTATGTCATGAATTCTATCCAAAAGGTGTTTTCATGATGATATATATGTACTCTTTAAAGTGATGCACTTATAAGTTATATGTTACCCTACATTGTGATAATAAAGCGATGTACTTATAAGTTACATATTAAAGTGCTAATAAAGTGATGGAGTATCACAACTGTATATCATGAATTCTGCCAAAAAGTGTTTTTATGATAATATATGTGTGTTATTTCTAGTGATGTACTTATAAGTTACATATTAAAGTGCTAATAAAGTGATTGAGTATCACAACTGTATGTCATGAATTCTGTCCAAAGGTGTTTTCATGATGATATATGTGTGCTATTTCTAGTGATGTACTAATAAGTTACATATTAAAGTACTAATAAAGTGAGGGAGTATCACAATTGTATGTCATGAATTATGTCCAAAGGTGTTTTCATGATGATATATGTGTGCTCTTCTGTTAGTCACATTTTCTGTCTATAACAATATGATTGTTATTGAGATTCTTATAAAGTCAAACTTCAAGAAATTGTAGATGATGTGTTGTTAACCACACATTATTTGTTACTGAGTAACTGATGGATATGACTCATAAGAACATAGAAGACAAAAGTAGTTATGTTTTTTTTACTGCCCATTAAGAAGTCCATCAAGGAACACTTGATGAATTGTTTACCCACTGAATGCACTGTTTTGAAATTGTTGAATGCAGTAGCGTAAAGATACTAAGTATCATCTAGTGTTGAAATAAGTATATTTCTGTAAGAGTTTTTTATCATAAGGTGTGATGGTTTTGGAGGAGTTAGGGATTATTTTATCAAGATGATTATTT
The DNA here is from genome assembly GCF_041222555.1 of Hakea prostrata. Classification (NCBI taxonomy): domain Eukaryota; kingdom Viridiplantae; phylum Streptophyta; class Magnoliopsida; order Proteales; family Proteaceae; genus Hakea; species Hakea prostrata. Next base: position 54,242,617 of record NC_142608.1, on the reverse strand, counting down.
TTTAAGATAAAACTCATGATTCCTAATGTTTCTTTTATTACCCTTGCTATTATCCATCAATGCCCTTTGCATTCTCTACTGAGTTTGGAATTATAAAGAACAATACCTTTTTCCAAGAAGAAACTTTGTTCTTATGAGCATCAATACTCATAAAAATGTTCGGGGTAAAGACTAAGAGTCCGGTCAGACTAACAATTTGATACCTGTGAAAACTTCCTTATAAATAAAGATGATTGTTGTAAGTAGAAGTTGCATTGAGTATAAGGTCTGGTTAACTAAGTGCGAAAATGAAAGTTATGATTCTTTGGTTCTTGTTTGAAGATTAGATTTTCTCTTGTCCCATTTAGTCCTGGTGTCTAGATAGTGGTCCTTATTCCGCCACCTTGCGTATAAATTATTATTTCATCATATTTATTGATGACCACTATTTGTTGATGACCACTCTTAATATGGTTTTTGTATTCAATTAAAGAATAATCTAAATCTTTAAGATCTTCAAGAATTTTTTTTAGACTGAAGTTAAGAAATTGTTAGATCTGACCGGGGAGGAGAGTATTATGGTTGATATGAGGATGCTGGACAGCTTAAGGGCCCATTCGCCAAATACTCAGAAGATTCGGATATAGTTGGTCTGTTCACTATGTTTGATAGTCCCGAGCAAAATTGTGTAACCGAAAGGCTTAATCACACTCTTGTGGACATAGTGAACAGTATGGTAGGAAAACTATTTTGTTTGAATTATTTTTTATAAGGTGAAGCCCCGATAACAACCTCTTATATCCTTGATCATGTTCATTTCCAAATATATTCTTTTTTACTCCCTTTTCTATTGCAAATTATTCATAAATCTAACTTAAACCATTTTAGCGTTTGAGTTGTTATGTAAATCTAAGGTTGAATAATCCAGTATTGCAGATGTTAGAACATAAAAGTTTTTCATTGTTAATTTGTTTCTTACTCAGATCTTGTTTTACCATCATTGTTAAGACAACAGAATTGTGAATTCTTAAATAGTTTTCTGGAGTTTGATATAGCCAAGAAATGTAGCTTGTTCCCAGACTACTTGATATAATGAACATGAATGTAACATTGGCATTATGGTTGATCCAGTTATTAAAAAGTCGTCTTTAATTAGATTTGTGATTGGGTGCAACGAGATATATGATATAGTTGATGAGACATAATGATGTTTGGGAAGCTTGTTAAGTTGCCCAAAGGCTTTAAACCCATTTATTTTAAGTGGGTGTATAAGACTAATAAATATTCATGAAGAAAGATTGTAAGGTTTAAAACCAGACTGGCAGCTAAAAAGTTTACTCATAAAGAGGAAGTTGACTAGTGAAATTCTCTCACATATCTCTTCTAAGGACTCTTTTAGAGTTATACCAAATAGATGTGAAGATTGTCTTTCTAATTGAAAACCTTAATAAAGAAGTCCATGTCATTTAGTCTGAGGATTTTGCGGTTGATGATTTTAATCATCTTGGTGTAGACTCAAGAAGTCTAATTTGTGGATTTTATGTAAGCTTCCAACTATGGTGTTTAAAGATTGATAATGTTGTTACTTCATTCGATTTCTAATGTATATATATATAAAAAAAAAAAAAAAAAAAAAAAAAAAAAAAAAAATCCTTGGGAGAAATTTTATCTTTCTTATTATTTATGTTGATAATATTTTGCTCACTAGTAGTGACGTTGGCCTACTGCATAAAGACCGAACAATTGTTATTTGAGAATTATGATATAAAAGACCTTGGTAAGGCATCTTTGTCTTGGGCATTGAGATCCATAGGGATTGTTCATGCTATTTATTGGATCTTTCTCAGAGGGCATATATAATTTATATTTAAAGAAGTTCAGTATGCTAGATTGCATACTTGAGAATGGTTTTGATTCTCAAGGGAGATACACTGAGCTTATTACAGTTGTCCTATAGAGGATACTGAAAGAGAACAATTGAAGAAAGTATCTTATCTTGAGATACTTGAAGAGGACAATTGATGATAAGATAATCTACAAGCTTGTTCCAAACCTATAGCATTAAGGTATATATATATATGTATTTGACCTCGCTAATTGTTTGGATAATAAGAAGTCCATTTTAAAATGTTTTTCCTTGATGGCATGAGGGATAATATCGTGAAAAGTGTGAAATAATGTAAAATTACTTATTTCATCATATAGGTTGAGTTTGCTACATATTATGGGGCAGTTACTCAAATTGTTTGACTAAAGAATCTCATCAGATAATTGACAGTTTTATTTTAACATTCTGGATAGACCCATCCAATTGTACTATGATCACAATTCAGTTGTGTTGTTTATTAACAACAAGAAATGTGTGATCATAGGGTCTAAATACATGATGGTCGAGTATTTGACCACTAAAGAAAAAGCTGTTTGGTTAAGGAACCTCATTAGACAGTTGACATTTTTTTTTTTATTGTGGATAGATCTATCCAGTTGTACTGTGATAACAATTCTGCTGTTTTGTTTGTTAACAACAATAAGGGTATCACAGGGTCTAAACACATGGAAATTAAGTATTTGACTATTAAATAAAAGGTTAAAGAACGTGACACCACAGTAGAACATATTCGTACAGATAATATGGCTATAGATCCCCTAACTAAGGGTCCCTGCCCAGACGTCTTTGATAGACATGCGGTAACTATGGGTTTAGGAGGAACCTTAGATGCGGTTGTTTAGTGGGAGTTTGAGAATTTTGCTCTATTGTGTAATAAGGTATTCTATCTGTACTTGTCTCTTGTATGCACTGATAATTTATTTGAATTCAATAAAGTTCTTTGGTGACATATTAATCTTCACATTATTATCATGTTGCATGTTATGAAAGTCTTAAGGTATGTGTTAACCTTAAGCAAAAGCTAAGGCATTCATGTATTAGCCTTAAGGTGTGTCATGTAACACATAAAGTTAAAACTTGAGTTATAAAGATGACACAGGTTCGTGGGAACCATAATGTACATATAATCTCATTTTTTGTGGCATTGAGTCACAGGTTCGAACCATAATGTACATGCTTTCGTGGCATTGAGTCACAGGTTCGTAGGAACCGTAAAGTATATTCTTTTGTGGCATTGAGTCACAGGTTCGTGGGAACCATAAAGTATATTCTCTCGTGGCATTGAGTCAGGTTCGTGGGAACCATAAAGTGAGAGATTTGGATTGACAATAGAATGACACATGAGGATTTCTATAAAGTGTCATTAATTGCCACACTACCATATTGCATCCATTTTCAGTAAAGTTAAGAGTATTTGTGACCATGGATGGTCCTGTGTTGCATATAAGATGCAGTCACTGCCATGATTCGGTACTTAAGGCTCTATGTGAAGGGATTGAGCTCTAGGATTATCCTCAGACCAATATAAAGTTGTGCACATAAAGGTCAAAATGTTTTCAATGTATCTTTTTCAAATGTTTTCTTAAAACAAAGGAGATGTTTTGTTTTATCGACTGTGTCACAATCAATATAGCCCAAGTGGGAGAATGTTAGAATATTAATCGAATATTCCACATAAGGTGGGCTTCATTGATTGTGTTACACTTTGATTTAGTTTCTTATTGGTCTGATATGGGTAATATACGGTTACTAGAACTCTTATATGGACTGGCTAGTGTGGGCTAATAGGAACCGTTAGATCTTGATGGACGATCTAACGGATTTGCCTATATAAAGGATGCTAGGTCCCTCCTCTAAACCCTAATCATAATCACAATCACATCTGCTTAGTCAGAAAAGATATACCATCAAGCCAGTGAATAGGGAGGAGTCTAGAGGAGAAGATCTAACATCAAGTTGATCATAGAATCAACTTCCACCTCAAGTTTGTTCCTAGTGGGAGACATAAAGAAGATATTCCGCTGCGCTTCGTCTCCAATAGAACCATAGAAAGGTATGCTCATCATCATCTTGTGTCATTATCATACTAAGGTGTTTTTAGTCGATCTATGCGATCTTGGATAGAAATATTCTTACATACACTATAATGGATTTCTTGTGTGTCTTTGTGTTTGTTAATGGTGGGCGGGAGGGAGAAAAAAAAACAAGAAGAAAAAAAAAATTTTGTTTTTTTTTTTTTTTTTTTTTATAAAAGAGGTTCATAAAAAAAAAAAAAAAAAAAAAAAATTTTTTTTTATTAAAATAAAAAAAAAAAAAATTCTTTCTTTTTTTTTTTTTTTTTTTTTTTTAAAAAAAAAAAAAACAAAATACAATAAAAGCAAATATATGGGGTTAAAAAAAACCATAGAATTGGTGGGGGTTATTGACATATGGCCACTAAATAGTACTTAATTAGTGGCGGTTTTTCATCATTCATCACTATTTATAAAGATAATTAGCAGAATCGGAGGCAGTTTTGTGGCGGTTTTAACAATTAAATCGTGGTAATTTTTTATACTTTTAGTGGCGGAGAAAACTATCACTAATATATATTTTATTTTTGGGTAGTGACACAGTTTATCTCTACGATAGTGATGGTTGAAAAGGTAAAACAGATTATGCCTAGTTCCTGTATGCCACACCTTGCCATGCCTTATAGGGATTGCCATTGCAAGTGACATGCACGTAAAATAAAAATAATAATAATAATAATTTTAATAATTTGGCCAAAAAAAAAGCATATACTATGGTTCTTTCTTTGATTTCGAAAATGAAAACGTGAATTAGAATGTTCCTCACTACTAGAACCATACGTACCCAGAATGGTAGTTTATCTGTATGGTTTTAGTGCACGATATCGAACATGTATTCTTGACATGGAAACCAATCTAGTTTTGATGTGTATCAAAGGTATCTAATATATTTGTCCTTAATATTTTTTGAAAAATAACCTCGAAGGGTTGTTCAGTTGGCAAAAGACTAATGCTTCTACATAAAAGGTTAGAGTTCTAATCCTCTCCGGACCAAGTTGTACTTCGTTACCCCAACTTTTATAGTGTCCACCTAGTATCGATATTTTTTAAATCCTAAAACCAGTAGTAGTCTTTCAACCTAACTAGCAACAAAATTTATAAATGGTAAAACGCATACAACTTTTATGCATATTTTGTATCATAAAAACAACATTAAAGATCATGGAAGCAAAATAGTTTGCCCCCAAAAAAAAAAAACCAAAATTTCTAGTTGGTTGAGTAGTAAAGATTCATACTAGTCTTGGATTCGACTTAAATTTCTAGTATTAAAAAAAGCACCAGTACCAAAAAAAAAAAAATGCTAAGTTGTTTTTTATGCCAATCTTTGCATAAAATCAAATTCTTACCCCCCAGTCCATGATCCCATCCAACTATATCTGTACGTACTTCCCAAAAATAGACTATTCATTATAATTGGTCAACAAGTCAATCCCTACATTTTATCCAAGACCCAAAAAGAATTCTGTTAAAATTGGTCAACATCAATTTCTCTCTATATAACTACTCACTTCTCATCCATGGAAAGAAATTCTTAAGGTTTCACATCAAAATCATTCACAAGAATAGACCAACAGAAATAACCACTCCCCCTAATTTTACACAGCAAAACCATTTTTATGGATATGGTAAGAGTTACTCTTCTACCTGAAAGTAAAACCAATAGATCAATCTCTATAAATCTCCTCTCCTATGTCCAAACCATTATTGGCCATCTTCAGATTCAGAGGAATTCACAAAAATTCACAGAAGATGGCAACAATGACAATCTCCAACGTCCTACTCCTCCTCTTCGTTCTCCCAGCAATATCAGCCGCCGGTGTCGGCATGACCGCAGTGCAAATGACGAATTTCGTCACTACCAAATGCAACGCAACATTGTACCCTGACATATGCTACTCTACCATCAATCCCAAGGCTAATGAGATTGCAGGAGAGATGTACAAGCTTTCTCGAGTTGCCGTCGAAGAGTGCTCTATTATGACTGAGAAAATTAGCCATTCTTTTGTTGCCAAAGGAATCAATGGCAAACCCAATCCTCAAAGTGCTGACCAGGTCTGCATTGACAACTTCAAAGTTGCCATTGAACATATGACCCGATCACTGAATGAATTGAACCGTCTCAATGTCAAGTCCACCACATCCATGGTGACTCAATTGAGAGAAGTGCAGACATGGTTGACTGATGCACTTGCAAACCAAGAAACCTGTGCAAAGAGTTTGGCATCTGTGAAGTCCAAGTTGCTTGATGGTGTTGAGACTACCAAGAAGTTTGTGAGCATTGCAACAGCCATCATCAATCAATATGCTCAAGAGGCCGAATCTCAACGTGTTGGCCCAAACATAATCTTCTAAGTGCTTTAAATCTTAGCTTTCTATTTGGTACAAAAGTGCGCTGTGCACAGCAGAGGATGTTTTCCCGTATATTTATATGTACCAAGGTTGGTTCCTTCAGGGTATTGGAACTATAGAAGTGTAAATGTTTAATGGGAGAGCAAATTACACTTAGACCCCTTGTATTCCCAATCAATTACATTTACTATTCCCAAAAAAAAGAATTGATTACAAATGGCCCCTACTGCTTAGGATTGGGGTTAAATAATGATATCAATGGTATATAGATATTCAAAATACCAATTTTACCCTTCTTATTTGATGTAGTTTTTATAATACTGATTTTGTCACTGGTAGCCTTCCTTGCGATCAAGGACAACAAAACCAAAGCTTCCATCCAATTCGTAGACAATGTGATCAGCAAGGTAAGGTCCCTTGTCTCGGTTAAGTGATTTTAAGAGACGTATCGTCCTGTATCGAGTATTGTATCGCTCTCGCTGATGTTTTTTAGTATAATTCAATGAAAAGACGTATCGAGATGTATCATATCAGTTGGGTCAAATATGGATACGTATCAGCTAGTATCGTATGGTATCGTGGGATACTTTAAACCTCGTGTATGATGTCATTGTCATTCTTACACAATCCATATTGCGTGATGAGACTACAAAGGTTGTACAAGCTCCCAAGAAACACACAATATACTTTATCATATCCACAAAACAACTTCCAATTTTGATTTAATGAGCTTTCGTGTTCATATATAAACACGAAGAAAGAAATCAAACAAAATGAATGAATAAATTGGTTAACGAGCGAGTAGATTCGGTCAGACGAGAATGTAAGCTAGAACCACATCATTTTTGAAGGACATGGAGAAGGCAATATCAGGATGTGAAGAGAGGAAATCCTTGAGAATCTCCTCAAGAAAATTGGTTCTTGTAGCCACATTTGCCTTTTAGCCTTGTTGAAGATCGCCAATGTTATTGCATTTCTTTGATTTCTAGGGCTTGAATTGGAACAATCCAATCGCCAACCATTTTGCTTCTAAGTTTCAGCAATGCCCAAGCATCGCGGTCATGTAAAAACATCATCGACGATGTAGAAGTCCATTGTCAAGCTCCCTCTGAAGGCCACTGGTTATGTCTAGGAAGATTGTCCTACCACCTGTGTTAGATGCATTTCCAACTCCAAATGCTGCTGCTAATGCATGATAAACTTGTTCTATCTGCTTGGGCACAACAACATCCATACCTTCTTCATCCTGTTAGTTTTAACTGTCTCCATCACAAACAGAACTACTTGCAGAACTAAACAGTGGAAAGAATCTAATCATGAGTAGAGACCAACTTTCAGAATCAGAACTAGACAGCAAAGAACAGTCCAATAAAACTACAGATTGAATGGGACCTTCTTTTATACACCATTTTAATGAATTATAATACATTCAAAATTCAAAAATAGATGATTGATCAAAGGAATGAATAAAAGCATCTGGAGAATATAAACAATCCCCCTTATGGACAACTTTTTATCTTCAGGTGATGAATTGGTAATTTTATATGATTCAGATCTATAAATTTCATGAGTTCCAACAAAGAGAAACTCAAGCAATTGTCCACTTCAAGGGCAACCAAACTCCTTCAATGGTTAGGGTGTTATCCTGTTTCCTGATTCTTCAAGAGCAAAACACTGCATTGATAGGCTTCAGTTGTCCATTCATTGGAATTTCAAAATACAAATGAAGTAATTGATCGAATACAAAGGACACATTAAACCATACAACTCCGACAAATTTTCAGGGGTAAACTAAGCTTTACTGACAGGGACATGTGGTACACATGGCTTCCAAATCATATGCTTGGCAAAGCCATAATGTGAAATCGGCCAAGCAGCCATACACTTCGCAGAACAGGTCCTCCTGGCATGGGAGTCAATCAAAGTATTTCCCTCCCTTGTAAATGGCTCTGTTTCACTACTCTTCAATAAATTTTGTCTTCAAATTGACCTCGAATAAGACAATAGAGTCAACCAGTGGTTTGTGTAGAAAGTCATTGATCTAATTGGTGGGAAAAAAGGCTCCAACAAGCAAAACTGCAGGTTACATGTTGAACCAGAAATAGAAGAAACAAAACACAAACCAATATATAGTTCAAATCAAGCTCGAAATTGGAATAGAGTATAGCACAGTTATAGAAGACTCAGAGCCAACAAACTTGGGGCAATCCAATGGTTGGATGAGTTGGCCTCAATAACCAACAAGAAACAAAAACTTGAAAACTCACAGGATTTTGTCAGTAACTATGAAGAAGAAACCAAAACTCAAGTCAAAGCAAAAATAAATTAAAAATAAATAAATATATAAAAAGACAAACCATAACAAACATCTTAATCGAAACCAAAATGGTCAATGGATGAAACATGTTGATAGACACAAACCCTAAAATATTTCAAGAAACCAACAGCAAAATTTAATGACATTCAAACCTTTGTTGCAACAGGAAGAATCAAAACAGGGTAACCACAAGCATGTTTTAAATCAAAAGATAACGTAAATAGTACTCAGAAGGTAAATCAAGTGTATTCCATGAAAAATAAGTCATCAATATTAAACTAGGATATCACACAAACTAAAACATAGGTTGCTGCAAATGAAAAAGCTTAAAAAAATGAAAAGGTTGGGGGGGGGGGGGTGGAGGAACTAATTGTACTCACAGAACAAGAAGGATTGAAATTGTTTTTGTTCAAAGCTCTGATACCATGAAACAGTTTTGGATCTAGAAGAACCGGAGATGATAATAATAAGAAGAAGAAATGATAGAACCAAGAAAGAAAACAAAGAAAAATGCTACCAAATGGAGAAAATGCATTAACCCCAAATCAATAGTATAGAGTATATATGACTAAAATTGTAATTGTCACAGAACTATAAGTACGCACTTCTAATGTAGCACACACACATTACGCAAAAACCACTCTGACAAGCAAAGATATTCCAACTACGCCCATGTCATACCTCAAATGGAAACCTTTCGGATACTGAGGTACCCTAAAGTATCCTCTCATTTCATAAAACCCTTCTCATAGCTATCATCAGCTATGGAAACGATGAGAGAGGAGGTGAAAGTATGTTAAACCTCTACAGAGTCATGGTGCCACCCAAGCAACAGCTCTGATTCCGTCCATGAAAGCCTATTCCATGTTGCTTGGGGAAGACAAAGAAATTGTACAGTGAGCCACTACATTCTGTGAAAACCTCCTCCACGCATGATTTCTAATCAAAACTTGATAATATCACAATCTTAGACGGCAAGGAAAAACAAAACCACAAAAAACTTTGCAGTTTTTAAAAGAAAAAATAATCCTTTTCAAGGGTAAAAGGTGGGGCAAGCACTAGGTTGCCCAGCATATTACGTCCAATCTCCTCCCCCTTTGGAAAACACTCTCTTACCCTCCTGTGTCCAGCCATATGGTTGATGCATGCCACTAGATTACCAAAATCTGGCAGCATACCCCAAGCTGAGCCTTTTTTCAAGATCACCAAAATATTTTAAATTTAATTGGAACTAAATAACATTACTAAGATTAAAAATTGAGTCCTTACTTCCTTTCTTTTACATAGTAATCATATCCAATATATGACATTAACATGACGAAATAGAACTAGGTCAGATCAAAGTAGAGTGGCCACCAAACATAAACCTCTTCTTGGAATCTGTAAGTGTTGGTTGGTTCAGTTATGAGTAATAGGTTCAGTTAAGTAATTATGGTATTAGAGGTTTAGTTTTTTATTCAGTTTCTATGTCCTATTCCCAGTAAGGATAGTTATGTAATCTTGTGTACTCCATGTAATTATAAATAAGAGGCTTGGGATCACATTTATCATCCAAGCATTCAGTCCAGAATTTCTTTCAACATGGCATCAGAGCCCAAGATTGATTAAACCCTACGTCTCTCTCTCTCTCTCTCTCTCTCTCTTTCTACTGCCACTGCAACCCTCTCTTTCTCCTCCCTTGTTCGATTTCTCCCTCCTAGGGCAGCATCTATGAGGTGATTCTTCTTGAATTGATGTTGTCCCTTAACTTACTTCTATGCAACCCTATATTTACTAGAGTATTGAAGTTCTGCCTCCTGCAACGTTTCAGTTACTTCAGAAGGTTGAAGACTGAAGAACAGCAGGTTCGGCCAGTAGTTTTTGGCCAAATAAGATTGTGATTTCTCTTCTACAAATATTATTGCTGGTGATTTGGGTGATTTGGCTGAAGATATGGCAACACAAGATATTGCAGTTGCTCCAACTGGTTCAGAACATTACCCTACTCTTTCCCCACTTTCAGTCAGGTTTGATTGAACCAATTTATCTGATCTGGTCTCGTTCAACCTATCTAATTATTACTCACACTACAACCAAGCCACTACCCGCAGGCACAGTTAAGGATAAGTGGATTTCAAACAACTTTCTAGTTATGTTGTTTCTTTTGAATTCCATGTATCCTGGCTGTGGATATTTATTGCTTGATACAGCATCCTAGATTTGGAAGGCCACTTAAGAAACATATGGACAGTTGGGGAACAATGCATAAATCTATGAGTTATATAAAAGAAACTCCATGAAACTACATAGAAGGAATTAACAACAGCACAGTACTATACTGAATTGAGATCTCTCTTGCAAGAGTTAGATCACCATGGGGATTATCATCCCACTAATTCTGAAGATGTGGCTGCCTACAGGAAACATGTTGATAAGATTCGAGTCTATGATTTCTTGGCTAGTTTGAATGTAGAATATGATCAGATCAGGGTGCAAGTGTTGAGCCATTCTCCCTTCCTCACAATAGAACAATCCTATGCTCTAATCAGTATGAGGTGAGTCATCGCTTGGCTATGTTTCACACTTCTATCATGGAAAAATCTGCTCTTCAGACGGGTAAGTATGGTATCCAAAACTAAGTCAACAAAAGATGCAGTTATGTGTGAGCACTGCCTTGAGACCTATCATACCAAAGCTACCTGTTGGAAACCACATGGGGAAGCTTGTTGATTTTGAGCAGAAAAGGGCATGAAGGAGGGGCAAACCAAAGGCTAATCATTCAAAGACTGTTCCTATAGCACCCAGTGCAAACATCGGGTTTTCCCAGGAAGAGCTACTTACCCTCAGACGTATTCTACAATCTACTACAGCTGGTGCAGCCTCTACAAATGCTACTTCCACTACACACTCAAAACTCTTATCTTGCTACATCGGTACATTCTTTACGAGGCTTCCATGCTTCCTCTGTTTCCACTCCCACGGATCATCGATCTTGGAGTAACCGACCATATGACGGGTTACTGCACCTCTTTTCTTCAGTTATTCTTCTACCTCAAGGAAAGGTAAAGTCCGTACGGCCAATGGTTCTCACTCTTCCATTGCTATAAAGGAGACCATACAGGACTCTCCTTCATTTTCTTTGTCTTCAGTTTTGCATGCCCTGTCATTTTCCACTAACCTTCTTTTAATTAGTAGTCCTACCAATGATTTGAATAGTAACGTAACATTGTTTCCTTCCTATTGTGTTTTCCATGATCTGGTAATGAGGAAGGAGATTGGACGTGGTAAACTGGACAATGGCCTCTACTTCTTTTAATTAGTAGTCCTACCAATGAAGAATCTTCACCTACTATGGTTTGCAACTCCATATTAGGTCAATTCGGCTTTGTCAAATCTTCATCGGTGGCATCGTAGATTAGGTCACCCCATTCTAGATTCGGTTTCAATTTAGCATAAAGAAGAATTTTTTTGTGAAGCTTGTGTTTTAGCAAAGCAAACTCGTTCAAGTTATTTACCTTCCAAGAATAATGGAAATTCATTTTCGTTTGTATTAATTCATATAGATGTGTGTGAACCTCGCAAATCCATATCTATCACTGGCCATAGATGTTTTGTTACATTTATAGATTGCCATTCTAAATCCGCATGGATTTATCTTTTAAAATAAAAAAGTAAAAATAAAAAGACAGTTTTTAAATGTTTTAAAGATTTTCATAAGATGATTAGAATTCAATTTAATCCCACTATGAAAATCCTTTGTAGTGACAATAGAACCAAGTACACTAACGGCGAACTTCAAAGATATCTCTCTAATTCTGTCATAATACACCAAAGCAATTGTGTTGATACGGTTGCCCAAAATGGTGTGTCCGAAAGAAAGAACAGGCATCTCTAAGAGATAGTTCGTTCCCTTATGATTACATGAATGTCCCAGACCAATACTAGAATGATGCTATACTCACCACTACTTACCTAATGAACAAGATTCCCAATAGGATTTGACTTTAAGTGTCCCAATGAAGTTCTTCAAGGGACCTCTTTGTTCATAATTCCTCCTAAAGTCTTTGGTTGTCTATATTATGCCAGAAAGTCAACCTACTTGTGTCTATAGATGTGACCTTTAATGAGTTTATTCCTTATTATACACCTATCCAGGGGGAGACTCCAAGACGAGAGGTGCTCTTTCCCAATCTGGACACTCTCGTCAAATATATAGACCCACACACAACAATACAACAACCCTTAGAAATTCAGGAAGAAATTCCTAACCAGGGGGAGCCTTCGGCCAACATACTTGAGGATACTAACTCTCCTCCTCCCTCCTCTGAACCTTGTGAGGATCTCATTCAGGGGGAGAACACTCCTATAAGGCACACTATTGAGGTCTCCTAAAGACAAATTGTCTATAATAAGGTTGTGCAGACTTATTAGAGGAAGAACCCCTATCGGCAACAATAGGTGGAAAAGGTTAACATGTTACCACTTCAATCTCCTACTCCAGATTCAGTTTCTACTATTTTCCTTAAGGTATCTTCTTTTGATCTCCCTATTACTGTTAGAAAAGGAGTTAGATCATGTGCTCAGTATCCCATAGTTAAGTATGTCTCATATAATTCTTTCTCTGACTCATACCGAGCATTCATATCCTCTTTATCTATTGTATTTGTTCCAAGGAATTCGTAGGAAGCCTATGCTAATAAAAAATGGAAAGCAATAATGGTAGAGGAAATGCAAGGCTATGAAGATAAGTGGTACTAGGGAGTTGGTCGCTCTTTCTCTAGGAAACAACCAGTGGGTTGTAAATTGGTGTTTGTGGTCAAACAGAACATGGACAGTTTAGTCAATAGGTAGAATGCTAGACTGATTGTAAAGGAGTTCACCCAAACTTATGGGATTGATTATCAGGAGACCTTTGCCCCTATTGCATAACTAAACACAGTTAAGGTCCTTTTGTCTGTGGCCGTAAACCAAGATTGGGACTTGCATCAATTAGATGAAATAAATGCATTCTTGCATGGAAAATTGAAGGAAGAAGTCTACATGGAGATTCCACATGGCTTCTTTGATAGCAAAACAAAAGGAAAAGTTTGTCGGTTGAAGAAGTCGATTTATGGGTTGAAGTAATCTCCCATATGTTGGTTTGAACATATCCAAAAGGCCATGACATCTATTAGATATAAACAGAGTAACGCTGACCATACTCTGTTTGTCAAAAAATTCAAGTACTAAAATCACTCTCCTTATCCTTCAGGTGGATGATATTATCATCATTGGGAATGATGGTGAAGAAATGCAGAAGCTAAAGGATTTTCTTGGCAAAGAATTTGAGATTAAAGATCTACAAAAGCTGAAGTACTTCTAAGGGATTGAGGTTGCTAGATCAAAAAAGGCGATCTACCTATCCCAAAGGAAGTATATCCTAGACTTACTATTAGAAGTGGGAATGTTGGGGTGTAAGGTAGTTGATACCCCAATCAAAGCAAGAGCTAAACTCAAGGAAAAAGAGGGAGTACCAATGGAAGGGGAAGATATCAAAGGCTAGTAGGGAAGCCGATCTATTTGTCCCACACTAGGCTTGACATCGCATTTGCAGTAATCCTTGTAAGTTAGTTCATCCATGACCCACATTCGGCTCATATGAACGTTCTTACTCGAAGAATACTTCAGTATTTGAAATCTACACCTAGAAAAGGAATTCTTTCGTCACCTAGAAATAGTTTGAAAATTGAAGCATATACTGGTACAAATCGGGCTAGTTCTCTTGATAGAAAATCAATATCAGGTTAATATACCTTTGTTAGAAGCAATCTATTGACTTGGAGAAGTAAGAAGCAAAATGTGGTGTCTTTATCTAGTACAGAAGCAGAGAATAGAGCTATGGTTCAAGGAGTATGCAAGTTACTATGGCTGAAAAGTCTATTAGAAAACATTCGAATTCCAGTTACAAGTCGCATGATGTATTGTGACAACAAGGCTGCTACTGATATAGCCAACAATCCTGTGCAACATGATTGCACCAAATGTATTGAGTTTGACAGATTTTTTGTCAAGGGGAAGTTGGAGCAAGGGCTTATATGCATGCCTTTTGTGAGGTAGAGACCAAGTGGGTGATGTCTTTACTAAAGGATTGAAAGGAGACTTCCTCCCTATTCTAGGCAAACTGGGCATCACTCTTAAGGGAGAATGTTGGTTGGTTTGGCTATGAGTACTGGGTTGGTTCAGTTATGAGTAATGGGTAAACATGTTGGATGTAAAATGATGAAAAGTACTACCAAGTTCTTTTAAGCATAAAAAAGAAAAGGCTAGTAGCGTAACAGAAAATAGCTACACATAATTAATTGAAAGGTGAAGTAAAGTTTCTGTATTGGAATGATTTTTCTACCAAAACTAAATAATTTTGGTAGAAAATTTGTATCAAATTTATATATATTATGGGGTAACGCTAGTCCAGAAACATAGGATTAGATTGGCATCTTGGAACATAAAATCTTTAACAAGAGCTTAGAATTGATAAATATTATAAGGAAAAGAATAATTAATATATCTTGCATTCAAGTGACTAGATTGAAGGGTAAAAAAGCTAAAGAGTTGGATGACTTTAAACTTTGGTATACTGGGGATCAAACTAATAAAATTGTAGTAGGTCTAATAGTGGATAAAAATTTTAAGAATGATGTGGTAGATGTTAAAAGAGTGCAAGATAGGATTATTACTATCAAGTTTGTAATGGAGAAAGAGTTTGTAAATAATATTTGTGCATATGCACCTCAAGTAGGATAGATGAAAGTCTAAAGTTAAAATTTTGGGAAAATATGGATGGATTAATGCAAGGAATTCATGAAGGAGAAAAGATGATCATATGAGGTGATCACTAAATGGATATATTGGAAAAGATCAAAGAGACTATGAGAGTGTACATGGAGGATATGGTTTTGGAGAGAGGAACGAGGAAGGGATCTCAACTTTAGATTTTGTGGTTGCTTTTGACCTATCTATTGTAAATACTTACTTCAAAAAAAGAGAGGAGAATTTAATTACCTTCAAAAGTGGACATCATAGAAGCCAAATAGATTTCTTCCTAACTAGAAAGACTGATAAATTATTATGCAAGAATTGTAAGGTGATACTAGGGGAAAGCTTAACTGCACAACATAGACTTGTGGTCTTGGATATGTGCTTAACCCCAAAAACTCATAAAAGGTGCAAGGTTAACTATCCCAGGATAAGATGGTGGAACTTGAAAGGAAAATGCTTGAATCCTTTGCTAATGAAGTAGTCAAACAAGGAAAGTGGGATTTGTGGGGAACATTAATGCAATATGGAATGAGATGGCTATGTGTATCAAAAAGGTGATAAAAGATGTCCTAAATGAATCAAAAGGAAAACTCCATTCTTATAGAGAGACTTGGTGGGGGGTTAGTGACGTTCAAGCTGCCATTAAAAATAAGAGAGTTAATTTTAAGACATGGCAAAGAACTAAGGATGTAGATCTTCAAAGGTATAGGTTGGCTAGAAATGAAGCAAAAAAATTGCGGGAAAAGCAAGGGAGAAGAAGTATGAATGGTTATACAATAAGTTGAGCACGAAGGAAAGGGGAAAATCTATTTATATGATAGCTAAAATAAGGGATAGTAAGAGTAGAGATCTTGACCATGTTAGATGTATTAAAAATGGAGATGGTTAAGTACTAGTATGTGATGAGGACATTAAGAAAAGATGGAAAATGTACTTCTCTAGTTTACTAAATGAGCATACCTTAAGCACTTGTGATTCGGACAATTACACCAATTTTCAAACATATATACGGAGAATTTCGATGTCCGAAGTAAAACAAGCACTAAAGATGATGGAAATTAGGTAAGACACAAGGTCCCGATGAAATCCCAAGAAA
Organism: Hakea prostrata; assembly: GCF_041222555.1. NCBI lineage: Eukaryota > Viridiplantae > Streptophyta > Magnoliopsida > Proteales > Proteaceae > Hakea > Hakea prostrata. The sequence goes on along the minus strand of NC_142608.1, from coordinate 54,226,142 downwards.
AGTATAGAAGAGCTTAGGAACCCATAAGCCAGTTTGGTTCCTAAGTTGTTTAATAAGATTATGAGCACAGGAAAAATGCCAGATGAATGGAGGAGACGTATTGAGGTTCCAATTTACAAAAATAAAGGAGATATTCAAAGTTTTAATAACTACAAGGGCCTTAAACTGATGAAACGTACTATGAAATTATGGGAGAGAGTAATTGAAATCCGTTTGAGACACTTAACCACAATTATGGAGAATCAATTTGGGTTTATACCGGGAAGATCTACAATGGAAGCTATTCACCTAATTAGTAGACTAATGAAAGGTATATATAGTGTAGAAAAGACCTTCATATGGTATTTATTGGCCTAGAAAAAATTTATGATAGAGTTTCTAGAGAGTTAATTTGGCAAGTACTAGAGAAAAGAAGTGTTGCAAATAAATTTGTGGACATAGTTAAAGATATGTACGATGGTTCAGTGACAAGTGTAAGAACAATGGGGGGACAAAGTAATGAATTCCCAATTACAGTTGCATTACATCAAGGATCAACTTTAAGCCCTTATTTATTAGCATTTGTAATTGATAAATTAACCAAAGACATTCAAGATGAGGTTCCCTGGTGTATGCTTTTTGTTGATGACATTGTGTTAATAGATGAGACTCAAATGGGGATTAATACCAAGTTAGAATCATGAAGAGCAGCTTTGGAATCAAAAGGCTTTAAACTAAGTAGAACGAAGACAGAATATCTAGTTTGCAACTTTAGTCATGATCGAGCAAACGATGAGGTGGTGAAACTTGACAATAAGGAGATTCCTTAGAGTAATTGTTTTAGGTACCTAGGTTTAATCATAAATAAAAGAGGAGACAGAGGATGATGTTTCCCAAAGAATTAAAATACAGTGGATGAAGTGGAGAGGTGCGTCTGGGGTTTTGTGTGATTTATGTATTCCATTAAAGCTTAAAGGAAAATTCTATAGAACCGTCGTTCGACTAGCTATGATGTATGGTTTAGAGTGTTGGGTTGTTAAAAAGAATCATATAGATGAACTTCGTGTAGCAAAAATGAAGATGCTAAGATGGATGAATGGCAAAACTAAGAAAGATAAAATAATGAATGATCATATTAGAGTTGGCCTGGGAGTTGCTCCTATAAGTGATAAACTTTGAGAAAGTCGTTTAAGGTGGCATGGCCACATTCAATAAAGACCTATAAATGCCCCTATACAGATAAATGATATAATTGAGATTGAAGAAACTAGAAGAGCTAGGGGCAGACCTAAGATAACCTTATAAGAAGTGGTGAGAAAGGATATGCATAGCTTAGGCCTTGTATCTAGCATGGCCTCAAACAGAACAAATTGGAAGGCAAGAACCCATGTAGCCGACCCCATTTAGTTGGAACAAGACTTATTATTGTTGTTGTTGTTATGGGGTAAATATTAGAAAATAACTTAAACATGTGCATAAATTAATACTCTATTTTAGTATTGGTCTTTTTTGAGTTGTCTATGTTGCGTAGTGTGCAAGTGTAGCAAACTGTGCAAATGTGCATTGATTTGCTGGTGAAAAGCAGAATTGATGGTTCTACAGATATAGCATAAAATTCCAATTCACCGGTTGATATCTACCTTGCATTGTTTTGGATCTCAACAAAATTTGTTTGATCAACCATAAAAACTCTACCATTGTCATAATTGTCACGGCACCAAGGCAAATTATGCAGTTGCTAGGCAATTAAGTGACAACTGACAGCTAGGCATGGCCAAGGCACCTTAGTTGAGGAAAATGTGCACCTGTGGCTGATTTTTGCTCCAGTATATGTTTCCTTTTTTCTCTTTCTTGCATTTTTTTTAATTGTTTTTTGCTTCTTTTTCCTCTTCGTTTTCCTCTTCTGTTCCCATTGTTACCTTTTTCTTCTTCTTCCCACCGGGAAAAGAAAAAAAAGAAGAAGAAGAAGATAACATTCTTGTTTTCCCGTATTGGAGTACAGATCTGATGCAGGGCCAAGCCCAGATCTAGAATAGTCTGGCTTAGGCCTAGCCTACGTGCAGCCTCGCAAGGGCCAAGTTGTGGCCAATGTAAGCAGTCTTTTTATTTCTTGTCTTTTGATTGTATTGGTAGCTAGGTGTTATTCATATTTTAGGTAGTGCTTTTAAATGAGATTGTTTTTAGTTCCTAGGTTTCCTTCTAAATTTCCTGGTTAGGAGTTTAAAAGTTTTACTTATATTTGATGTTCTATTGGGTGCATTTTCTAGATGTGGAGAATGCTCGTCCTTCTGTATCCTCAATGTAACTAGAGGCTTTAGCCTCCACATCTTCTCAACAAACGCAAACCATGAAGAGGGTTTTAAACCTCCAGAATTGAATTTAGAGGGGGAAAAAAAGAAGAGAAAAAAGAAGAAGAAAGAAAGAAAGAAAGAAAGAAGAACAAGCAGAAGAAGAAGCTCCCCTAGAGACCCTGTAGCTGTAAATCTCAACTATAATACGGTGGACCTTTGGTCTGGTTTGATGGATTCTGATGGTGGACAACTAGTGGACTTTAAGATAACAAATCTATCCCCCATTGACCTATCTTACCCTTTCTACTATCACCATCTCCATATCATAGACATCACCATTTACATCTTCACCATTCATTTCTGCCACCTCTAGGCTCTCAATCTTCAATCTCAAACAGCAGAAACCCATTTGAATTCTCCATCAAGCCCTGGGTGCTCGAACAAACAATGCAACTAGTCACCTAACCCAGGAGATGCCTTAACAACTATTGTTGATGATATTTTTAGAATTTTAGCCTTTAATTGCTCCATCAAAATTAGGCTGTGACAACTGCCTTTGACTAAAATGTACTTCGAATTAAATCCTTGCTACATGCCTATGTATAGCTGTTCTACCACATCTAAATCACCATTAGACTTTTCTAATCTGCCAGCTAAAATAAAGGAATAACAACTCCTAAACTGCCATATTGATTAAAGGAAGAAGAAGAAAAATAGTAATGCACAAACTGTGCTAGTATGAAAATTCTCAATGGTTCACTCTAGTATTTGGGCTTCTTCAACTTTTCCCGCCAAAATGTGCCAGAGAGGCTTCTTCACATCCATTATGGATTGTAAATTTCTCTCTTCATGAATGTCCATAAAACAGCACCTGAAGGTGAGTGAACTTTTAATCATCCACCTCATATGTATAGCAACATACTAAACAAAAAATGCTACACACTAATATGTAAGAATCTACCAAAGCTAGTATTATTAAAGATAGCTAGAGTGAAAACTCGGCCACTTTGGTTTAGTGGGTTGAATCATACAACGGATATAAAGTTCCCATCTCCTTCTGAATCATACAGTGGCTACAAATCTCAGCTTTTTTTTTCCACAAGTAGCCATTACATTTCATTGAGAAATGGAAAAGCAACAACCAATGGGGGACAGGATTCAAGTATTGGATTATATAATACCAGCAAACAGGATATGGTCCTACACATGTGAGACTCATATCAAACTCTTACTTCACCATCTCATCTGCCAGTTAACCAAATGGAATCATGCATGAATGCAAATGGAATCATGTATGAATGCCTATACCTGTGTCTTAGTTGTATAACCAAATTAAACATAAGCAAATATTAAAATACCCTAACCACATGATTAAATGAGTAAAGCAATAATCAGCAGTAGCAACAGTAACATATCTAGTGAAGGACTTGCCACATCTTGGTGTTAAAATTATATACAGCCATGCCATAATCCGCAAAACAGTTAAATGGTTAACCATTTTATTGTTTTGTCGAAAATGAACAAGTATTTAAAATATTAATTGTAAACTCACCTAGATGGAACAACATAAGTAATCAAGAAAATGGTGAATGCTGCACTGAGAATGAAAGGAAGGCATAAGTTGAACTGACTGTCTCATTGTGCAACTCCAAGCAGTATCCACGGATCCACATCGTCAGAATCTCAAGTTGAATGAAACAATAAGGTTACATAAAAATTAACCAAGTGGCCACAACTACAGCCTATGTCTTTGCACTACCAATCTGTGAAATGCTTGAACCAGCTGATCTATCATTGGACTCTAGTGTTCGCTGTGAAGATCCAAGTGCGCCTAAAGCCTCTAAAAAGAACTTCTTGTTGGGCATAATACCGTCTCTGTCCATATGCTTAAGCAACTTCTGAAGAAGGTCCTTCATATTGGCTTTAGTGTAGGCACTGTAAAGAAGTTTGTATGTCGATGCACCTGGAGACAACCCATTATTACATGCATACTCAAAAAGAAGATCTGCTTCAGCAGGTAGGCCATTCATGCAGTATACACCAAGCATGACATTCAGAGTTGAGACCTGCATCTCCTTCCCAGATTCCATCATCTCATCAAAAGTTTCTCTGGCCCTTGATACACAGTCACAAAGCCCAAACATTGAAATAAGACTCTCATATGTGATGTAGCTTGGGGTATATCCCATTTCTATCAACTTTTTGAAGACGGACTCTGCCTTCTCTCTAAGCCTGGCCTTCCCATAGTTCAAAATCATTGAATTAAATGTAGGCAGTGTGGGCTTCTCCTTGGAATGCAATAAGCTTTTGAAAACTTGCTCCATCTTGTCAAAAGCTTGGCGTTTACCATATGCATCAATTAACAAATTAAATGTGATTATATTAGGCTTACACTGATTGCTCCTCATGTGAGAAAGCACAGATTCCATTTCTCTAATCATCCCATTCTTACCATATGCATCCATCACACCATTATAGGTATAGATGTCAGGTGAGATAATGCTCTCATCAAGATCTTTGAACAAAGCATTGACCTGATTCACATTTCGTGCCTGAGCAAAAGCTCTCAATAGAATGTTGTACGTCACAACAGTGGGTTTGCATCGTTCAATTCCCTTCATTTTCTCAAAGTACCCAAGGGCTTTGTCCAAAGCTTTGGATTTATCTCGAGAGTGCAGATGAGCTGTGATGAGTGCATTGTACACTGAAGTATCTGGTCGACATCCACTATTACGCATCTCAGAGAACAACCACATTGCCATTCGTGTCTGACCCTTTTTTCCCATTACAGATATTAATTTTGAATAAACACCATTATCTGCAATGTACCAGCGTTGTTTCTGCATCCATCTGAATACCTAAATCCAGTGGTTGTGAAACAGATGATCAGCCAATTTGTTTTAAAATGATAGTCAAGACAATGCTTGTTACAATGTTAACTACTCAGGTTTGCAGGGTTGGTTGTGCAGCTATGTGATCGGTAAATCATTGCTAAGGTTCAGAACCACAATTTCTGTTGCCAATAAAACAGATCACAATTACAATGCCCAACTCTGTGAAATGCTATTTTAGAAATAAGGAACCAACTACTAGACCAACATCAGAAAAATTTAACTCAGCCTATATGAATTTTCATAGGACTTTGCTTGCTATATCTTATACAAGCCATATTCATAACATAGAAGGTACGGATGAACTAGCTGAATTAAACTAACTTGGCCAAATTTTATAGCTTAGATTTTGGTCAGTCAGACTATGGGGTTAAAAGGATCTCTAAAGTACCTGCACTACATACGCAGAAGATTTTTTTTTCTTTTTCTCCCCACCCCACTCCCTTCCTTTCCCCAAGAACAAGCTTGCAGAAAAGTACCGTTTGAAATTGATGGGAAGCATAAAATCAATGTATCCTGAATTTCCGATGCATTGGGTATCTTAATACCTACCAATTTCAGTGAAGATAAGGATGGGATTCTCATGACAACAAAGGACAAGCATATGCAACAAAATTATTTGAAGTCAGGTTATATCATTAAATAAGAACCAACAACTAGCTATCCACAGAACAATGGAAGACACCAACCAGATAAATGCCAGGGAACTACAACCGAAAAAGGAGTGGCCGCTCTGGTTTCGACACAAAGAAGAAAGATCCCATGGTTAGCGTTGCAAAGGTGGAATGCTCTACAAACATTCTTAAACTCAATTGAATAGAAAATTTCACACTGCTATAGAGAGACAAATGCATTGGCAGATTATTTGGCCCATTCAGCAGCAAGACAGCAGAGCTCAACTCCATTAAGTGAATGGCCAACAGTGCTGTGAATGGAAATAGAAAGGGGCAGAACAAAACAGCCAAGATATAGATTTGCTTAATTTTATATAGCCTCTTGCATTAAAGAGTGATGTAAAGAAGTATCAATTTGTACACTATTTCGTTTTTCTTAATGTAATTCATAAATAAAACGAAGTTTAGACAAAAGAGGAATTGGGGCTACGAAGAAAACAAACCTCAATACATTGAAGCCATCTATCTTTCTTTCCGAGCTCCTCAAAGAGAAGGAAACAATGGTCAGTTCTAAGGAGCTTCACATACTTATTGAGAGTCGAGACTAACGGCTTTTCATCATTAAAATTCCTCAGAACCGTACGAACAAGTTCGTTTTCTTCTGACTTGTCACTCTTAGAAGCAGTTTTTCTCTTCGGGCGAGTTGAAATGCAATCAATTTGCTTTATGGGTTTCTGCGAAAATCTCACTGTAAGTCTTCTCTGCTTAAGATTAAGTTCGGAAGTTGAGGGCTTGGTAGAAAATGGCGTTGTAGCATGCAGTTGCAGAGATTGGGTCGATAAAGTTAGGGGCATTTTTGAAGGCTTCGGTTGGATTCACAGAAGAATAGATTTATGGGTTTTGGAAATTTCAATTCTATTGTGTAATCCCATACGAAAAGATTGAATTCAGGTAGACCCAAGCCTGGAATTTGGAGGGGAGACTCCTGTACCTTACACAGTGCAAGAAGTTTCCTCTAAAGGCTCTAACTAGTAAAGAAAGAAACTGAATTAAATTAAATTCCATTTTACTCAAGGAAAACCGAAAACCCGAAATAAACATTTTTATGTTTGATAAACCATTTTTTTTTTTTTTTTATTGTGTTTTTTCAAAGAAATGATCCATACCATTTCAAGTTTCCAATAAGATTTTTTTTTCTTTTTTTGGGTGGAAATAAGTTCATTCAGTAAAAGGCCAATGTCCAAAGTTGGAAGATAACACCTCATGAAACCATGGGGAGGAGTTTGGCCACTCAGTCCAAGAGCATACGGTGAGTGTCTTCGGGACTAGGGAATGGGCAAATCATTACAGTCCCTAGATAGAAAGGAAAAATTACATCTTTCAAATTCCTTCATTAGGAGGCCAATATTGAACAAAATACCACCAATCTGTGTAGGGAGAGTTGGATTTTGCTCCTTGATCAAGTTCACTAAGACTTGGTTGAGGAAACTTCAATCACCTGTAGACCTTCTCAATGGCATTCAACCAAGGCGGTTCTGATAGCCAATGCTTCACCGATCAAAGGTTTCCCAAAGTTCGAAGGGTCCGATATTAGCTTGAATTACATGGCTACTTTGATCCAATATCGCAAAATACGCTCCTCCTCTTGTAGTTTCCATTGGTAAAGCTGCATCACAAAGAACCTTTTGAGCATAACGGGTTCTTGTATCATTCTCCACATCTCTAGGAGGCCTTGTTAACGTAGTTTTCACCTACAAGAATAATGAATTTTCTCTAGTTCAACCCAGAGAGGTGGCCAAGTTGGCAAATACTAACACTTCCACATAAGAAGTCAGAGTTTGAATCCCCTTAAGGCCAGGGATGAAGCCCTGCGTATATTAATTATATGAAGCTCCTCTGAGGATGTAGTCGATGTGTGCATTAGCTGATCTTCTGTTCATTCTTAGTAAGAAAACAATTTGCAAAAATTTAAAGACTCATGTTATATTCAAAGTCGCCAATTAGGAAGTTAACTAAATTTTTTTGTTTTATTATCATAGTTTAAAAATTAGTTCTTCAAATGAAGAAAACTTGGCCAAACGTCAAACTTGGTCCAAGATCTATCTAAGTACTAGAAACTTTGTCAAACGTCTAGAAGACTACATTAGGATAAAAAAAATGAAATAATTCCCAAGGTTGGGCTCAATTAGCAAAGACCAACACCTCATAGATAGATCAATTGTCACACCCCACCTAGCCGGATTCGGACTCACCTGATTACCCATGGAGGGATAACTCTACAGGATCTTGGTTCATAGTCAATCCATGAAAAAGATGCAACACAGCATAATCCAAAAGCAAAAAAGAAAGTAAAGTATAAGATGTTTAAACATTAAGTGTTATTACAGTTATCCATAATATATCTCAGAGCTAGAAAAAATCAACAGTAGAGTTCAAAAGAAGTATACTTTCAACGAGGGAAGTCTAATTGTTATCGAGGAAAAATCAATAATCTAAGTAACGTCCCTGCCTAAAAAACCAATAAAGAACATCAGTGATGGTCACCAGGGCAACTACTCCCTCCCATGACATCTCCACAGCCTCAGAAGGGTTGGACTCTATGGGCATAGTCCACACAAGAACATGTCTCTCCATGTATCCCTATGTCCTCTCACAGTTGTCCATCGAAGGACTCTGTCGGCGCAAACCTTCCATAAAAAATGAATCCTCATAACCTATAGAAGATTCTAAAAAAAATACACAAAAGGGACGAGTTCCATAGAACTCAATGAGGTCAACATAATCTCACATTGCTCGACAGTCACACACATTTGTGTACGTAATGTCATATGGAGTAATGAATGATCAATGATAATAATGATGATGTAAGAATGATCCTAGACTCTAATGAATGCAACCTCTATGGTTGACATGCATTAAGTTAAACAACACAGCCTCCTATGGGAGGTCTCGTCACCTCCCTCAAGGACTAGTTACTTCTTTTGGGTTCTCCGCGGCTTTGGGTTCAAGTCACATCATACCTTGGCTGGGGATTAAATCGTCACTCTCTCACCATCACCATTGGGTCTGAGAAACTGCGTGTTTCAAGGATAATCTAGGGGCGGACCTACTAAGGGGCCGAGGGGGGCCATGGCCCCCCCCGGATTTTTCAAAATTTTGATTAATTCCCTTCAATTTTGGATTTTTTATATTAATCTTTTTCATTTTTCCACTTTTTTCTCTTGTCACATGTGAAATGTCACTATTTGGCCCCCTCCCCAAATATTGAGAACAACTTTAAATGTAAAATAATGGGTATAAAAGTCAATCTCTAGTTAAAAACTAATTCCTCAATTCCTATTTATTCTCCCCATTTCTCTCACACATCTTTTCTTCCTATTTATTCTCATCTCTTTCTATAAACGTGGACTAAAGGAAATTTTTGAAAAAAAAAATTTTATTAGATATTTAAAATGTCATTTATAATTAGAAACTAACTCCTCAATTCCTATATTTTCTCATATCTCCTCTCTCCTCTCTCCTCTTATTTTCCTAATTATTCTCTTATGTTTCTTTCTTCCTATTTATTCTTCCCTTTTTATAAGCGTGGGTTAAAGAAAATTTGGGAAAAAAATCTTCCCCACAATTAGGTACTCTTTTTATTTATCAATTTATTTTTTTTTATTTGATTTTATATTCTTTGTTTCTTTATTTTGTCTACAATTTTTGCTATTTGATTTTATATTATATATAAAATGTCTATAGTTATTAAGGTAACTAAGTACCATTGGTTGCATTTCTTACCTTAAAAAAAAAAATTTGGTTTGCATCTAACATTTTAGGGTTGAAAATATGTGTATTTTTTTTTTTTTTTTTGTACTGATGCTTTAATTTATCTACATCTTGTTGAAAAAAACTATCATTATCACTAATTTACTTATTTTTATCAAATATGTGTGGGTCCCACAAAATATATGTGAGTTTATTCCTTAATATAATAAAATAATTCATACGTGGACCCTCAATGGGTCTTAAGGACCCATACAATATGTGTAGCGAAAAATCATTGGTGCTTTCCCAATCTGGACTTCCATTCTTCGCCCCCCCCCCCATATTGAATCCTGGTTCCGCCCCTGATCTAGCCCAATGCAAAGTCAACTATGTCTCATACTACATGTTGTATGAATACCTTCCCTTATACCTAGTGCCCTTTTGGTCCACATATCCTTCCCACCTAAGGATGTTGTTCCCCACGAAAATCACACATCTTGTTGGACTAACATTTTGTTTCCCTATGGTTGTCCACATATGCATAGGCAGACACCCTCATGGCTTTCTCACGGAAATCACACACTGTGTTGAAAGTACCACAAGCCCAACACTATACATATGCAACATTTCCATTTGTATGATGACAATGGGCCTGAGCCTCCCCACGGAAATCACACATCATGCTGGATGACTACGAGACCCAACCACTGCCAATCACAGGTCACTTGGCTCCAATACCCATGCCGAATGGGTAGTAGCACTCAATGGGTTTCTAACCAATGCATCTAAACATCAATTGACCCTATCCCTAATGATTCTAGGAAAATGCAATAGGCACCTAGGGTAATGGGTGAACCCACAACAATTCATAAGGATGTAATATAGCATATGCAATCCCAAGAAGTAGATTCAAAACAAATACATACTACATGAGAATGTATCCTCACAATATAGTAACAAACTATGAAATTAAATTAAATACATGATGCAGGATCATGTCTCCCATCACCTGTAAATGGCAATAACAAACTCCAAGGTCCAAGGAATCCACAAATTGAGAGTGCAAAAGACCCAAAATAACCCTAGAAAATAAGTAGATTGAGTTAGGTATAATTCATGAATTGATCGGGCATCAAACGAGCCAAAACACACACTCGGATCAGGGGGCAATAAGATAGGCCTATCAGGTCCAGTTGACCACCCCCCACGCTGCGACCAAGAATGCTCGACTTCGAGCTCTTCTAGAAACCACTCCATTGGGGATTTTTGAGACTTCAATGGGACACTACTATTGTCCCAAAAACACCTTCCAATCTCCGCAATTAGTTCCAAATCAAAAATCCCCAATTTGGCTCTTAGAGAGTTGTCCATGGGCGTCTCAAAGAGGTTCAATCAATCTCAAATGGGTGAAATGGGACCAACAAACACTCAATAAAAACTAAGAGACATAAAGAGAACATCAACAAACATTCAATACTACCCAAGTCCTACAACTATCACCATTAATGCAATATATCATCATAAATACTCCAAGAGAAACGTTGCAAAGAGGGTTTTTAAAGTCTTCTTACCTCAACATGCAATTCTCCTTGTGATTCGCTCTTCGACATTATCAAATGAGCAAAGATTCTTCAAGACTCCAAGCTCTCATTTTCTCCCACATTCTCAGCCTCCCTCTAACATAAACAATGCATTTATGAGGTGAGAGAATCATAAAATAGGGTTTTAAAAACGAAATCCCAAAAATGCCCCGATTCTGGGTAGGGGCGGTCAGTGCAACAGGCCCCAATTGACCAGCCCTCTATCTCATTCATGCAAAGTGTCACACCCCACCCAGCCGGATCCAATTACACCAGAATACCCATGGGCGTGATACACCATAGGATCAAGGTTCATGACCAAATCCATAACACAACACTGTATAACATAATCAAAGAGCAAGAAATATTAAAGTGCCAAATATAATTGAAGTATTAAAATTTAGTTATTATAATCATCCATAAATTAAAGTTTAAGAATCAATATCCATTGTTAATCAAGTTTAATCATCAACGTTCAAGAAAAGTAACCGTTTTATAGCAGAAGTCTATTCTCTAGAGGCATAGACTATTAAGTAGTGCCCTCATCTATCGGCTAGATGAGAAGGATATAGCACATAGATACAAAGGTAAGATATCTCCAGTGTCTTAAAATTGTTGGACTCTGTAGGCACAGTCTGAACAAGTAGACGACTAGCCATATAGCTCTGTGTCCTCTGTCGTGGGTCCCTCGTAGGACCTGAACGACGATGGACTCTCCAGGAGAACTGGGTCCTCATAATCTGCAATAATATCTAAAAAGTATATATAGAAAGGAATAAGCTCAACAGAACTCAGTGAGGTTAACATAACAATATATCATGCATCCATCACACATTTCCATAAGCAATCCGTGTATAGTATATGATCAGATGAGTGAATGAATATGTATGCATGTATGCTCTTGACTCTAACAATGGAGTCTCTATGGTAGACAAACATTAAGTTATACACCAGCCTCCTCTGGGTGGTCTCAATCACTCTCCCTCAACAAGAGAAGTCTATTGGGTTCTCCGCGGTAGTTGGGTCAAGTCACATCAAACCGTGGCTAGGGATTAGGTCACCACTCTCTCACATCACCATTGGTTTGAGAACTGGCGCATGTCAAGAATAACCCTAGGCCCAATGCAAAGTCATAAAGTATCATACTACATGTGGTCCAGATACCTTCCCTCATGCCTAGTGCCCTTTTGGTTTGGTATCCTTCTCTACCGAGGAGTGGCATCCTCAATGAGGGGCATTTGTTGGGTCCCCTCCCTTAACCCTATGGTCGTCCGCATATGTGGGGGGGGGGCCCCTCCCCTCTCCCCCCAATCCCCCCACCCCCTTTTTTTACATCCCCCTTGCCCCCCCCCCCCACACCCCACCCCCCCTCCCTTGGGTGGGGGGGGGGCCCTTTGCGGCGCGCGCCCCCCCCCCCCCCCCCCGCCCACGCGCGCCCGCTGCGCCGCCGCGGGGGGGGGGGTGGTGGTGGGGGGGGGGGGGGGGGGGGGGGGCTTGTGGGGGCGCCGTGGCCACTTTATTTTATAAAAAAAAAAAAGGGAGAAGAAATAGGAGTGAAAAAAAAATTAGAGAGAGAAAAAAAAAAAATAGAAAGGGAGGGAGGGGCGCGCCGCGCCGGCCCCCCCCGTCGGTCTCGGTTACCCGCCCGACAACCCGTGGGTGCGATCCGTCACAAGATCCAAGGTTTTAGTCTATCAACAATATTTAAGACAAATACGAGATAATCATGAGCAAGAATATCCAATAACTAAATTAAATGAATTACGAAGCCCAAAATGCTCCAATAACAAAGGAAAGAAAATAAAGAATAATGAATAAGTCAAAAATGAGGGCAGCGGAATAAAAGTGTTTAAATCGGTTTCTTTCCAGTTTGTTTCTCTAAGTTAATGAACTTAGATTCCAGTTTAATGAGGTGAGGGGTTCTCCAATTCTTCTCCGCGGCTTGACCACCTTCGTCTCGACCATCAACCGGTGCGATAAGCGCACTCCATGCACCCGCGAGAACTCCCGCACATGCTATTTCCATCTCCCCCTTTGGCGGTGCCACATCTTCTTCAAACGGGATGGTTCCTTCATAGGGAACCAGCCCATCTTCGAGATACAATTCCTTCCTCTGTATAGGCTAAAAACATACAAAGAATAAAGGAATGAGTTCTAAAGAACTCGGTAAGAAACAATCATATATCTCATCCATCATCCAAAAATACCATGATACAACGGTAATATGAATGAATGCAAAACATGAATGATGCTATGATTTCTAACTATGCAAGTCTCTAATAGCTGACATGCTTTAAGATAAACACCAGCCCTCCTCCGGGTAAGTCTCATCACTACGATCCGGCAGGGCTGGTTACCTCTGTAGGGATCCGGGGAAAAAGGGAAAGTCCACACGGCTCACAAACCATGGTTAGGGGTTAAGTCCACACTCTCTCACCACGACCATTGGTAATGAGTCTTTGGCGCATGTCCGGGTTTCTAATCCAATGCAAGGTCATAATGGTTACATGTCTACATGAAGTCGAGATACATCCCCTATGGCACCGACCAACTCGGTTCGGTATCCTTCGCAACCTAGGAGTAAGAATCCTCACGGACTGGCTACCTCTGTTGGACTCTACTCCATAACCCTATGGTCATCCACATATCATTGGGGCGGATGCTCTCATGATTCCTCCCGACACCCGGTCCGGTCCTTGGACATCCATGAGCCCAACCCTAACATATGCAACCCTACCATTTCATGACCAACGGTGGACCACCAAGTCACATCATTGTCATCACGGGTCACTCGGTTTCAATTCCCCTACCGAAAGGGTAGTAGCATGTGGGGTACCTAGCCATGCAATCTAGACTCATCCTAACAATGTCATCAATTAATCATGATAGTCTTTGAAGGCATCAGCGAGGCTTGTGTCCCATTCCACGACCTCTCGATAACATCGGCCAAGATATCCCAAAAGGAATACCCCAACTATCATAATCATATACCAACTACCACCATCTCATAACAATCACAAACCATAAAGTAAACATGAAATCAAAGTAAACAGCGAGTAGTATATGACATTATATATGAAACTACAGCGGTATATATTGGTGCAGATTAAGAATAACAATTACTAAATCAACATCTTTGAAGTATACATAAATAGATAAGATAGATTTGTCCTTACTTGCATATCTTTGAAACGTCAAGTAAAATGGAATCCGGTAATTATTAGTAGACTTTTCTTTTAAACGGTAATCACCTAAACACGGGGTTATTAGAATATATAAGTCACATAAACCAAATTGAATCAAAACCGAAATCTATTTGGTCACTTTGTTTACCGACCGGTCGCTTGTGCCGGTCGCTTAGGTTAGCGACCGCCACTAGTGACCGCCCCAAAATGATGAGCTTCAATCCGAAACTCGGGCTTCGATTACTCGATTTCAATCCGGTTTTCGAGTAATCTCATCCTAAGTCTCGAATTAAACACTCCCTAAGCCAAAGGGGTAAGAGAAAACAATCCCCTATCATCGGTGGATTATCCCTAACCCTCTCCTTTATTGGATTTTCCATCTCACAGAAGCAGGGTTCCGTTTATGGTTATTCCATCTCACGTAGATTAAAAAAAAAGGTAAAGAATAACCAAGGGGTAATCACAGTGACGAGGAAAAAGGGTAAAACCAAACTAACGGAGATAAGAGAGTAGAGAACGAAGGGTTAGTTCAATACCTCACACCGGAAAGCGAGAGAAGAAGAGAAGCGATCCTCCAAACCCTTTGTCGGTACTCGAGAGACTCTTTCGGATCTTCCCCGCAGCCGTCTTAACTCCCAAATAAGAAATAACGAATAAAGTAATCGTTAATGAGACGGAGGTTGCCTTTTATAGAAGTCTGGGGGCAAAATAGGGCAAAATCCCCGAAAACAGACCGGGCGGTCGCTTGGGCCGGTCGCTTAGGTTAAGCGACCGCCACTAGTAACCGCCCCCATGTAATTTGCCATACAAGGGTGCTTTTACTAGGGGGTTGATACCCAAGGTCAACCTAGCCCTAAATAAGAGATGGGGGAGATCTTACCTTCATTCCGGACATCTACGAACGACACTTGACTTCCCGAATTTCCCACACCAGCCAAGGCGGGCTTTTCGGACATAGGATCCGGATCCATGGGTCCTGGGTATGGATCATGGGCTTCAATCCGGATACTCCACAAGTTCACCCGACTAGACCTTCGGGTTCTCGGACCTGGAATACGGATCTCGGGTTAGAAATACGGGGGTATTACATTCCTCCCTCCTTAAAAGAAATTTCGTCCCCGAAATTACAACGTACTGAAGGTCCAAAAGGTGAGGATACTTGGACCGCATCTCATCTTCTTTCTCCCAAGATGCTTCCTCAAAAGAGTGATTCTTCCATCT
Organism: Hakea prostrata; assembly: GCF_041222555.1. Taxonomy (NCBI): domain Eukaryota; kingdom Viridiplantae; phylum Streptophyta; class Magnoliopsida; order Proteales; family Proteaceae; genus Hakea; species Hakea prostrata. Next base: position 54,210,631 of record NC_142608.1, on the reverse strand, counting down.
GATCTTCACCAAAGGTATAGTCCGATTTCTCAACTGCTTGTCCTTTCGGTCCAAAATCTCGCCGGTTCTTCATCATACGTTAAATCCGCACTCAACCCTTCCGGTTCATCTTTGAAGCAGCTGTTCTGCACTTATCAAGCATTGCCTTAGCATAGATACATGGAATACATCATGCACACCAGCAAGAGGCGGGGGCAAAGCCAACCGATAAGCCTCTTTGGTCCAACCTTCTCAATAATGTCGAAGGGACCAATATACCTAGGGCTGAGTTTTCCTTTAACATTGAAACGCATGACTCCTTTCATCGGCGAAACTTTCAAAACGCACGCTCACCAACTTGAAACTCAAGGTCGGACCTTCTTTTATCCGCATAGGACTTCTGTCGAGGCTGAGCGGTTTTGATCCTTTCTCTAATCATATCCACCATAGTGCCGGTGATTTCGATTAGATCGGGGCCAAGAACACGCCTTTCCCCAACTTCATCCCAATACGGAGGAGTTACGCAAGTCTTCCCATACTGAGCTTTAAACGGGGCCATTCCAATAGTAGGCCGATAGCTGTTGTTATAAGCAAACTCCACCAAGGCTAGGTGGTCATCCCGATTACCACTCATATCTATGACACACGCTCTAAGCATATCTTCCAAAATCTGTATGGTCCTTTCCGATTGGCCATCGGTGCGAGGATGATGAGCGATACTCAAATTCAGCTGAGTACCTAGAGCTTTCTGCGAGACTATTCCGGAAACGCGACGTAAACCTCGGGTCTCTATCGACACAATGCTAACCGGAACACCATGCAATCTCACTACATTATCAACATAGAGTCGGGCCAACTTATCCATGGAATAGGTGATCTTCATCGAAATGAAGTGTGCTGATTTGGTTAATCGGTCCACTACCACCCACACCGAGTCATTCCCTTTTCCGGATCGGGGCGGACCCGGTGACAAAATCCATAGCAATGTCTTCCCATTTCCAACTAGGTCTTGGAAGAGGTTGCGGAAGGCAGAGACGAAGGCTGCCGGACAGCTTTCACGCGTTGACAAGTCCCACATTTAGCAATGAAATCTTCCACATCGTTCTTCATGCCGAGACCACCAAAAATACCCTTTCATATCATGGTACATCTTCACGCTTCCGGGATGAATAGTAAAGATGGGTGATGAGCATCGATCAAGATTTCGCCCACGAGGTCTTCCACTGCGGGAACACAAACTCTTCCTCTAAAAACAAGAGCACCATCAAAGGCTAGGGAGAAATCTTCCACGTCCTTAGTCTTTGAAGTGATCAAGTCAATCTTTTTCTTCAATTCTGGATCAGCCAAGCTGTAGAGCAACAATTCGGTCCCTCAAACTTGGTCGGCCCGATACGGCTGCCAAAACGACACCAGAACTTTACGGCAAAATCTCAAGTCCAAATCTTACTATGGAGAACAATAAGGGCTTCTTGAGACATGTCGAGAACCACACTTCCTCGATTACTCTTTCTACTTAAGGCATCGGCAACCACATTAGCTTTTCTGGATGATATTGAATATCACAATCGTAGTCCTTCACCAGTTCTAGCCATCTTCTCTGTCTCATATTCAACTCCTTACGAGTAAAGAAATACTTGAGACTCTTGTGGTCGGTGAAAATAGATATCTTTTCACCATAAAGATAGTGACGCCAAATCTTGGGAGCAAAAACCACAGCTGCCAATTCCAAGTCATGAGTAGGATAATTATGCTCGTAGTTCTTCAAGCTGCCTAGAAGCATAAGCTACCACCTTCCCATCTTTGCATCAAAACGCAACCCAAACCAACTTTAGAGGCATCGGTATACTTTGTCAAACCTCCGAGTCATCCGGTATCGTCAACACGGGAGTGTTAGTTAACCTTTTCTTGAGTTCTTGAAAACTCTCTTCACGAGGCTTCGCTCCACTCAAACTTGACTCCTTTTACAGTAAGCTTTGTCATAGGTCTTGAGATTACGGAGAAATTCTCAATGAAGCGCCTATAATAACCTGCCATACCAAGAAAACTTGAATTTCCGTGGTGACTTAGGTTGGTCCCAATCATTCACGGCTTGAACTTTTGCGGGATCGACTTTAATTCCGTCGGCGAAGCTTGATGTGACCTAGGAACATAACTTTAGGTAACCAAAAGTCACATTTGCTGAACTTGGCAAACAACTTCTTCTCTCTCAACCGCTGCAAGGCAAAACTCGGATGTCCAACGTGTTCTTCTTCGTCCTTTGAATAGATCAGAATGTCATCGATAAACACAATGATAAATTTATCTAAGACATCCTGAAATACTCGATTCATCGAGATCCATGAACGCTGCCGGTGCATTAGTAAGACCAAAAGGCATAACTCGGAATTCATAATGCCCATATCTAGTCCTAAATGCGATCCTGCACACATCCTTTGGACTTTACTCTTAAGCGATGGTACCCGGATCTCGGATCGATCTTCGAGAACACAGAGGCACCCTTCAAGCTGATCAAACAAGTCGTCGATCCTAGGAAGAGGATATTTATTTTTTATCGTCAACTTGTTTAATTCCCGATAATCTATGCACATTCGCATACTACCGTCCTTCTTCTTCACAAACAAAACCGGGGCTCCCCACGGTGAAACACTTGGTTGGATAAACCCTTTGCTTGACAAATCATTTAGCGAGTCTGAAGTTCCTTCAACTCGGTCGGAGCCATCCGATGCGGAGCTTTCGACACGGGGGGCTGCTCGGGAATTAGATCAATTGAAAATTCTAACTCCCTCTCTGGAGGCAAACCGGACAAATCATCGGGGAAAACATCGGGAAAGTCACGACAACCCGATATCGGACAACCGTTTCACACCTTCCGAGACATCTACGAGAAGAGGAAAGAAGTCCAACATTCTTAGTCCACTTTGCACGACTTTCGCGATGGCAGCCACTATCTTCTTACTCAACTTCTCCGACTACATTCATACTCAAATGGACTATCATTCGTAGGATGAAACAGTACCTTCCTTTCCGAACAAAGGATAACTGCACCATACTTAGATAGCCAATCAATTCCAAATATTACATCAAAATCAGACATGTCTAACTTGATCAGACGGGCTTCAAGGGTTCTACCAGCAATAACCCTTTGGACAAGATTCAACCACTTCATCTAATCTAACAACGAGATCTAGTTGGAGTACTAATTACTAGTCCTCTATCCAACTTCGCAAGTGTAACGAGAATACGACTCACAAAAGAAGATGCTATGAATGAATGCGATGCACCGGTATCAAATAATCCGAAAGCGAGAGGTAGATGATACTTGAAATGATACTGTCACAACATCGTGATCTGTCTCGGACTCGGAACCAACAACACTGTAAACTTTACCGAGATGGAACACTCGAAACGGGCTTCAAAGGCGACACACGAGGATTCGGCACGAGTGCGAGTTGCGAGAATAATGACCCTGCTTCCCACGGTTAAAGCGAGATCAAATCCCTACCACCCACGGAGGAGCTGCTGAAGAAGTATATGCGGGCCTGCGGTTATTAGCTCTTTGGACGAGGGTTAGCATAGATCGGTCCAGTACCACGACTACCAGCAACGGGGACGCGCCGGTGCACCACTAGAACCATAGCTCGAAGCGAGAGGTGAAGCCTGGAACTAGCTCCTCGAGGCTGAAGCGAAGGGGCGGTATAAGGAGCAGGCCTAGAGAATCTCCGGTTACGGTCACCCGAATGATTCTGTTCGAGACAGAACGGCTGGAGCGAGATAATTCTCTCTCTCATTCTCTTCTACCTTCTTAGCATTCTGTACCATCTCGGCATAATCCACAATAGGATGAATTGCCAGGTAAGTCTTCGATGACGGCCTCAAACCCTTGAAGAACTTCTTTGCCTTCTCACGGTCACCTTTGAAAGCATCGGGGGCAAAGTAGAACAACTCTTCAAACTTCTTACGGTACTCCGAACAGTACTAGGTCCTTGAGTGAGTGCCATGAACTCCGCTTCCTTAGCATCTCTCACGGACTCGGGAAAATAATTCTTGCAAAATGCATCCTTGAAAATTTCCCAAGTAAGAACCGGGTGCGAAGCTTCAAAATAGGTCTGGTAGCATTCCACCACGCATCGGCTTCATCTTTGCGATCTCTGCTCTGCACAAAGAATCTTCGAGCTTCATTGCAACGGAGGTTGCGAAAAGCTTTCTCCAACTCTCGGATCCACTTGTTGGGGAACAATGCATCCGATGAAATACCGATAAAGGCTGGGATCTGAAGCTTCAAGAAATGCTCCATCAATCTTGCATGCGGACCGGGGGCAAAACCGTCCACAACATTACCAGCTGCGAAGTACCGGCTCCATAAGGATTAAAAGCTGCATGGGCATTCTGCTGAGTAGTCGCAAAACCTTGCATCATAGCGATGGCTGATTATTATCTTTGCTGTTGCATCATATTTCCCAGAATGTTCATCACATCTGAATAGAGACTACTTGCGGTGCTAGTGGAGGATTCCCACTGGTGGAAGGAATTTCAACACGGGGAGGCTCAGTTTCAGTGTTTACTGCAGGTATCTCAACACGATTCTGATTCTCACCACCTTCTTCTCCATCTTGACCATTAATAGCACGATTCCTTAATTGAACCATTCTGCGAAAGAATTCCAGAGATTAGCAACGCTCAAAGATTAAATCCGGAAAAGATTCCACAAGTCAAGATTATTCCACAACAGTACCAACATTCACAAACAGAAGAAGCAGCAAGCACAAATTCCAAAAATCCACAAAACAGAGCCAAAAATCCAAAATTTTGTGCAACAGTAACTGGACCGGTCGCTTGAGCCGGTCGCTTAAGTTAAGCGACCGCCACTAGTGACCGCCCCAAAATACGCGCGACAGCAACGCTTCAAATACGATTTTTGGGTCATATTTCATTCTTACACTTCTCAAAACGCAATTTGGGCTCTGGGGATTTCGTGCAAAGGGTTAGGAAGGTATTTTGGAGACTCCGTTGGCTTCGGATTTACTTCCCACGCGACGCATACACGCTACACAGGTAATCATCTCATGAAAACCTTCATTTCTATGGTTTGCATGATAGAACTACAATGTGTAACTGTTTTTAGGTTTTCTTTTGTGCAAAAATGTTTCTTTTACATCCCATAACATGTCTAGGCATAGATCTACTGTTCACTACGCATTTTTACACAAATATGTAATTATTAGACATCTCATAGCTTCTCATTTTGCATTTTTTTCGCCTAAAAACAGATTTTCTCACTAGATGGCTGCCCGCGGAGGTAGGAGAGTACCCATTCGCGGCCGAGGTCGTGGTCGAGGTAGAGGTGACGCACATGACCCAGTCCATCCAGACTACTTTAGATCCCTGGAGGCACAGGAGCTATACTTTGGCCACTTCAGTCATCGTGCGATCGAGTATGGTCGACCAGTAGTGACTTCAGAGGTAGCACAGTTCCAGATCGAGAGTAGATTTGAGGCTGTGGGTTGGAGAGGTACCTTGTTTTTGAACGAGGACGCCTATCCCAAGCTAGTCAGGTTATTCTACAGCAACCTGACCTTCCCACGAGAGAGATGGATGGAGAGCACGACACTAGGCTAGTGATAGAGAGCCGGGTGAAGACCACGGACATACGCTTCACCACGGAGGAGCTGGCTCACATCCTAGACGTGCCATACATCCACGGCGACGGGAGATGGTTCGAGCCGGGGGCTGAGTCGAGACGATGTCATTCCATTGGGAGGAGAGAGCTCTCATCTACTCGAGCATTTGCCCACGGGAGTGCAGCGGGGTAGAGTCGGTGGCGAGCTGTATCCCTCATGCGGGATCATCTCCGGGATCATAGCACGGAACTTGCTGCCTAAGGCGCAGGTCATCGAGTGAGATTTCACTCATGCAGGCTATGATGACCTTTTCAGTGTACACTCGCTACCAGGTAGACTTGGCTTACATAATCCAAAATGCCATGATCTACCGAGTGACACATCCGAGGGGAGCAAACCTTGGATATGGGCGGCTTCTGACACGGATCTTTGAGCACTTCGGGGTCGACTTCGAGGGAGAGGAGACTATCCCAGTTGGGCATAGCGGTACCATAGGATACAGATTGGTCGCTCAGATGCACTTAACGGGCGGACCAAACTCACCGAGAGATGCCAGCCGAGCAGGAGGACATGGATGTAGAGGGCGATGATGAGGATCATGCGGACTCGCCACCACCTTCCCGGTTCGAGACGGGGAGGCACATCCGGGACTCGGGATACTTCGGAGGTCGCACCACCTTGGGCTAGGGGGTCTGTTCACTCGGATGGACCAGTTCGAGCGCGGGGCGAGGTAGAGATGAGGGGCCGAGATAGCGAGTGCCTTGACATACTCCGCCAGATGAGACTAGCTCCACCACCACCACCACAGCAGTAGATAGGTCTAGGTTTTGATTCACTATGATTCAGTACGACCTTAGGGTTTAGATATGTTTATTGTAGTTTTTATTCAGCACATGTTCATTCCCTAACATTTTGTAAAGCGTAGAGTACGCTCCAAGTTATGTAAGGCTTTATCTTATTAATGAAACACAGTTATGTTTATTGCACTTGTATTATTGTCTCTTATGCATTTTCTTGATAATTACTGTGTGAGAATATATTTCACTTGACTTATTGTAAGTTATTCAAAATAGGATCCACTTACTTTATCAGTTTGTTTCTAACAAAAGGTGTTCTATTACTCACTCTAATTCTTTTGAGTCACTTCTGGATCTATGACTCAGATTGCTCGTCTAATACTTGTATTAATTATTATTGACTTCGTAAAACCTTGGCTCTGATACCACTCTGTCACACCCCACCCGTCGGTCTCGGTTACCCGCCCGACAACCCGTGGGTGCGATCCGTCACAAGATCCAAGGTTTTAGTCTATCAACAATATTTAAGACAAATACAGATAATCATGAGCAAGAATATCCAATAACTAAATTAAATGAATTACAGAAGCCCAAAATGCTCCAATAACAAAGGAAAGAAAATAAAGAATAATGAATAAGTCAAAAATGAGGGCAGCGGAATAAAAGAGTTTAAATCAGTTTCTTTCCAGTTTGTTTCTCTTAGTTAATGAACTTAGATTCCAGTTTAATGAGGTGAGGGGTTCTCCAATTCTTCTCCAGTCTCAGTGCGAACTGCTTGACCACCTTTCGTCTCTGACCATCAACCGGTGCGATAAGCGCACTCCATGCACCCGCAGGAACTCCCGCACATGCCATTTCCATCTCCCACTGGCGGTGCCACATCTTCTTCAAACGGAATGGTTCCTTCATAGGGAACCAGCCCATCTTCAGATACAAATCCTTCTTCTTTATAGGCTAAAAACATACAAAGAATAAAGGAATGAGTTCTAAAGAACTCAGTAAGAAACAATCATATATCTCATCCATCATCCAAAAATACCATGATACAATAGTAATATGAATGAATGCAAAACATGAATGATGCTATGATTTCTAACTATGCAAGTCTCTAATAGCTGACATGCTTTAAGATAAACACCAGCCCTCCTCTGGGTAAGTCTCATCACTCTGATCCGGCAAGGACTGGTTACCTCTGTAGGGATCCAGGGAAAAAGGGAAAGTCCACACTGGCTCACAAACCATGGTTAGGGGTTAAGTCCACACTCTCTCACCACGACCATTGGTAATGAGTACTGGCGCATGTCTGGGTTTCTAATCCAATGCAAGGTCATAATGGTTACATGTCTACATGAAGTCTAGATACATCCCCTATGGCACCGACCAACTCGGTTCAGTATCCTTCGCAACCTAGGAGTAAGAATCCTCACGGACTGGCTACCTCTGTTGGACTCTACTCCATAACCCTATGGTCATCCACATATCATTGGGGCGGATGCTCTCATGATTCCTCCCGACACCCGGTCCGGTCCTTGGACATCCATGAGCCCAACCCTAACATATGCAACCCTACCATTTCATGACCAACAGTGGACCACCCAAGTCACATCACTTGTCATCACGGGTCACTCGGTTTCAATTCCCCTACCGAAAGGGTAGTAGCATGTGGGGTACCTAGCCATGCAATCTAGACTCATCCTAACAATGTCATCAATTAATCATGATAGTGCTGAAGGCATCAGCAGGCATGTGTCCCATTCCACAGCCTCCGATAACATCAGCCAAGATATCCCAAAAGGAATACCCCAACTATCATAATCATATACCAACTATCACCATCTCATAACAATCACAAACCATAAAGTAAATATGAAATCAAAGTAAACAGCAGTAGTATAACAGCATTATATATGAAACTACAGCAGTTTATATTGGTACAGATTAAGAATAACAATTACTAAATCAACATGCTGAAGTATACATAAATAGATAAGATAGACTGTCCTTACTTGCATATACTGAAACGTCCGTAAAATGGAATCCAGTAATTATTAGTAGACTTTTCTTTTAAACAGTAATCACCTAAACACAGGGTTATTAGAATATATAAGTCACATAAACCAAATTGAATCAAAACCGAAATCTATTTGGTTACTATTTACCAGCCGGTCGCTTGTGCCGGTCGCTTAGGTTAAGCGACCGCCACTAGTGACCGCCCCATGAACAGTGAGCTTCAATCCGAAACTCAGGCTTCTGATTACTCGATTTCAATCCGGTTTTCGAGTAATCTCATCCTAAGTCTCGAATTAAGCACTCCCTAAGCCAAGAGGGTAAGAGAAAACAATCCCCTATCATCAGTGGATTATCCCTAACCCTCTCCTTTATTGGATTTTCCATCTCACAGAAGCAGGGTTCCGTTTATGGTTATTCCATCTCACGCAGATTAAAAAAAAAGGTAAAGAATAACCAGGGGGTAATCACAGTGACGAGGAAAAAGGGTAAAACCAAACTAACGGAGATAAGAGAGTAGAGAACGAAGGGTTAGTTCAATACCTCACACCAGAAAGCCAGAGAAGAAGAGAACTGATCCTCCAAACCACTGTCAGTATTCCAGAGACTCTTTCGGGTCTTCCCCGCAGCCGTCTTAACTCCCAAATAAGAAATAACGAATAAAGTAATCGTTAATGAGACGGAGTTGCCTTTTATAGAAGTCTGGGGGCAAAATAGGGCAAAATCCCCGAAAACATACCGGGCGGTCGCTTGGGCCGGTCGCTTAGGTTAAGCGACCGCCACTAGTAACCGCCCCCATGTAATTTGCCATACAAGGGTGCTTTTACTAGGGGGTTGATACCCAAGGTCAACCTAGCCCTAAATAAGAGATGGGGGAGATCTTACCTTCATTCCGGACATCTCTGAACGACACTTGACTTCCAGAATTTCCCACACCAGCCAAGGCATGCTTTTCGGACATAGGATCCAGATCCATGGGTCCTAGGTATGGATCATGGGCTTCAATCCGGATACTCCACAAGTTCACCCGACTAGACCTTCGGGTTCTCGGACCTGGAATACGGATCTCGGGTTAGAAATACGGGGGTTATGTGTTTTCCTCGGGGGTAGAACATAAATAAAAAAAAAAAAAATAGGGGGGATGGTTTTTTATAATTTTTATTGTTTTTCTTGTTACGTAAATATAAATATTTTTTTTGTTGGGGAGGGGGAAAGAAAAAAAAAAAAAAAAAAAAAAAAGTAAAAAAAAAATAAAAAAAAAGAAAAATGATTTGGGTAGGGGTGGGGTGGGGGGGGTGTGTGGGGGGTTTGGTTTTTTTTTTTTTTTTTTTTTTTTTTTTGTTTTTTTATTAATATTTTATTTCTTTTTGTTTTTGTTTTTTTTTTTTTTTTTTTTTTTCTTTTTATTTTATCTTTTTTTTTTTTTTTTTTTTTGTTTTTTTGTGGTTTTTTTGTTTTTTTTTGGTTTTTTGTGTGGGGGGGGGGGCTTCAGGTATTGATGGTTATCAAGCTTGCTTTTTTTCAACAGTTTTGGGAATTAATCAAATTGGATATTGTACAGTTTGCAACTAATTTTTTTAATACTACAACCTTACCTCCTGGGACTAACCATACTCTTCTCTATTTTATTCCTAAAACTGAGGGAGCCTCCCAAGTCTTTGATTTTAAGCACATTAGTTTTTGTAATGTATCCTACAAGATTCTTGCAAAGCTATTCGCTTTTAGAATTATACCTTTTTTCAACAACATTGTATCTCCTTTTCAAAGTGCCTTTTTGCCTGGTAGACAAATCACTAACAATATTATGATTGCCCATGAGATTTTTTATTTCATGAAAAAAATAAGGCTAAACAGGGCTATGTGGCATTGAAGTTTGATATGTCAAAAGCATATGATAAAGTGGAATGCAGTGTTCTCCTAAAGATTTTGAAATGCCTGGGTTTCGATTCCAAATTGTGTGCTCTTATAAACTGTCTTATATCTTTTTTTTCTTTTTCCATCAAACTTAATGGAACCCCTTACTTTTGGTTCTCCGGAACTAGAGGATTGTGACGAGGATGTCCATTAGGCCCCTACCTTTTTTTGATTATCATGGCGATTATGTCAAGGGTTCTTGGGGCCTTCAAGGCTGAAAAGGCCTTTCACAGCATTAAAATTGCTAGGGCAGCTCCAGAAATCACCCACCTATTTTTTGCTGATAAAACCTTCATCTTTTGTCATGCTACTTTGGATGATGTCTGTATTATCAAAACTGTTGTAGATATCTTTGGGAATATTAGTGGACAAGTGATTAATTTGGATAAGAGTGAGGCCTTCAGCAAAAAAAACAACCCATTCAACAAAGCAAAAAATCTTGAGTTTTCTAGGCTTAACGTAAATGTGTAGCTCTGCTACCTACTTGGGTAGTTCCTTGTTCCTTGGAAAGACTTGATCAAAAAGCCTGACTCTAGTTTTAAGCAAAATGAAGCTTAAGTTAGCTGGTTGGAAGGCACATTCCCTCTCCTTTGCTGGGACAGTTGTTCTTATTCAACTGTGTTGCAAGTGTTGCCTATTTATCACATGCAAGTATGTCATGTTCCCCAAGCAGGTTTGCAAGTCCATGGACTCGATTTGCCGATGTTTCTAGTTAGGTAAATTTGGTCAAGGTAAGAATCTTACTTTAATCTCTTGGGATATATGTTGTTTACCTAAGACTCGTGGGGGTTTGGGTTCAAAAAAATGAAGATCATGAATAAAGTCATGCTTCTTAAACAGGGTTGGAGGCTTTTAACTGAGCAATCCTCCATTTGGGCTCAATGTTTTAAGGCCAAATACTTTAACCCTAAGTCCATCTTTGATCCTAAGGTGCAGTCCAAAGCAGGTTCTATTATTTGGAATAGTTTATGTTCAGTGATCCCTTTGCTAGCAAAAATGGCATTTAGGAACGTCGGCAATGGGGAAGACACCTCTTTTTGGTTTGACCCCTAGGTCAAGGACACCATTGATCATTCAGTAGGTGACTTCAATTTGCATTTCACCTCTAGAGGGCTACGTTGGCTAAGGTAGTACAAAATAAAGGACGTTTTGCTTCTGAAATTGCACTTGCTTTTAACCCTCTGATTTCTTCTGCTATCAATAATATTGTGTCAAGTTCAAATCCAGACTCTTGGAGGTTAAGCTTTAATTCTGCTTCTCGACTTACTACTAGCTTAGCTTATAAGCAATTAGTGTACGTTACCCTTAATTCCCCCCCCCCCCATTTATAAAAAAACTGGTGGTTATTTTTATGGAAACTTCATATTCACCCTAAATTTAAAAATATAAAAAATATAAAATAAAATTAAAAAAAAAAAATTGGCGTCTTCTAAATGCAAGAATTCCAGGGTAATGAGTTCTCTCCAAATGGAATACAAATTCCAATCTTTGTGGTAGAACCAGTGAATCAAGTAGGCGTTTTTTTTCACATGCGAGTGGACGAGAAGGATCTGGGCAGCTGGACCTTTAGGATTACGATATGAAAGGCTTCCTTTTTGCAACATTTCTGAATTCTGTCTGGACTTGTTATATAATTCCCACCTCGACAAACCAACATTATTATGGATTTTCTCTATACTAATAATCATTTGTTACAACATTTGGCAAACTCATAATGGTGTTATTTTCAAAAATGATCAACCTAACCCCATGTGGGCTTTGAACTTTATAAAATTATGGTGTAATCATAGAAAAATATTCAAGGGAAACTCAAGTTTCATCCAGGTGAAAATGGGAAACTTAGGTGGGAAACTAAAAAATTTAGAGGAAACTTAGGACTTTTTTGTGCAAGTTTCGAGATGAAGTTTCGACAAGTTTTAGGGAGTGTTTTAGGGTGAGACTTTACATTTAAGCTAATTAGAGTATAAAGAACACATTGTTGTATTTTGCTAAAAAAATCAATGTAGATATGTCATTCAATGTACATAACATCAATGTAGAGTTGTCCGAGAAGTACACTATGAACTTAACTATTTAAGTACATAACATTCAATATATAATTTCTAACTTCAAAACATCAAATACAAAGTAACTGACATTAAAAGGAAAGTACAACTCAGTGCCAAGAGGAGTGCCTAGGTGGATCCATTTTGTGAGCTGAATAGTACTATGCATGTAATATCCTCTCCTCTAACCAATGAACATAGATATCCCATGACATTTTATGCCTATGGTTGTTAAGGTAATTGACAACTGTAACTTTATAAGTCTGGTCATCAATATCCCTAAGATAACTAGTCTGAGGGAATACGCAATTTGGATAAGGAAGTCTTGATAGAGGGGGTATTTGTCGTGGTATTTGGGGAAACATGAAAGAAACAAAAAATTTGAAAATTTAGGAAAGCTATGAAACTTGTAGGAAAAAGTTCTAGGTTTCCACAAAATTTCCTAGGTTTCCAACGAAATTTGGAAATTTTTTTTGTTTCCCACGAACTTTGGGAATTTTTTTTCTTCATAAACCAATTGGGTTGAACCAGGTTTTGAAGTTTCACAAATTTTGACGAAATTTCGACGGTCTCGATCGAAACTTGGGATTATTTTTAGTCCCCTAGTTTTTGTTTCGAGGTTCCCAAAATGGGAAATTTCAGTCAAAAATTCGCAAGTTTTGACCGAATTTTGCTCTATGGGTGTAATGACTTAAATATGCAACCACCTAGGCAATAGGATGATCCAAAATTATTGACCCTACCCGATCGTGATAGCCTTGATCCTTATTCCATTTTCCAAACACTATCCATAATCTAAACTTACGGTGCTATTTTGTGCAGGTGTTGTGCATCATACAAACCAAGAGGTCGAGTGTTGCTGAGGAATAACACACCATGGACGTGTGGTATACTGCTGGAGTGGTACCTACACTAGATCTGCATTATCTACGGCTATTGTGAAAGGACTGGTTCATGGGATCAATTTTGCCCATCGATATGCCATTTGAATTGTATCTATATGGACAAACTAGGATCATATTGCGGACTTCCTACCATCACCTTAGAAACCATGGCCTCTAGATTTAGTTCCAGACCTATTGCACTTGGCACCCAAACTACTAGGGATACCTCTCGAAAGATCCCCCTCCCCCAAAGGAGCTTTTTGACGTGTTATACAACTAGCTACTCGGGCATTAGGGACTAAAGGTTCTACGGTATGGGATAAGTTGAATTCAGAAAAACAATCTACTTTGTAACATTATGATTTCTTGTATCAACAAAAAAAAGAAATAGCGGGTGGGAGATCAAAACCTCAGGCCCAGTTGGATTCGTTTCGGCAAGCCATAGATGCTTTGTGCTCCATGTGAACTTAAATGTTTAGGCTCACTATTTTCTTGGTCAAATAAGAGAGAGGTAGAGATCTTATAAAGGAAAACCTAGATAGGATCTTCTGTAATACACCCATGTTCTACTGTTTCAGTGGTATGCATGCTCATAAGTTTACCATGGTTGGGTCAGATTATACTCTTCTAGAGGTGACACTTCAAAAGATCAAAACGAAACCTATGAGATTCACCTACAAGACCAAATGGGAGTAGTACCTTGACTTGAATGAACAAATCTCAAAATGTTGGGTCTTTGAGTCAAGGTTCTCCAACGTACTTACTACAGGAATATAATAAAAAAAAAAATACACCATTGCACTAATTAAATCTGTAGAAAGCTGGAGTAAAGCTGCAGGCTTTTAGGTTGCAAAAGAAATTTCAGAGATTCATAGGGTCTTAGAGAAAGTCCAAAAGAAATCCCAGAGATTCATAGGGTCTTAGAGAAAGTCCAATAATCTCCAACCCCTCCCCCCATAGACAAAAAAAGAAAGATGAGCATGAGTTGAAACTAACATCAAGAATGCATGCATCTTTCTTCCATTCGATCACTAGTCAGAGAAGGTGACCCAATGGGATACACAAATTGAAATCCCACTATAGACATTGGTTTTCGAAGGTAACTGCAGTAACTGTTGAAACCTTGTCTTAGTTTTCTACTTTATTTACCACTTCTAATCCCCTCCCCCCTGCACATTTCTTTTCTAGTTCCCAGCCTTGTATATCCCCTTTGGATAATGATTTGTTATGCAAACCTTTCACTGATGAAGAAATTAAAGGCAGTTTCTGACAATGTGCAGGAAGATGGGTGAAGGGATAAGAGTTCAGTATGTGATGAGACACAATGTTAGTTTAGTCACTTAACATTTGAAGAGTATTGTGGTCATTTCATATTGAAGTTAACTGGCACTAATTGACGGGCTAGATATAATTTAGTTGTGGGTTGCACATAATTTTTTAAGCCACTAAAGAGAGCGAACACGAGCTTATATCTTCTCAAATACTAAAATCAATCCTAACGCATATTTCTCTATTCCAACCTTCTCAAGGACTGTGCGACATGTGGAAAATCAGAAGAAACAATATGACATATTTTTATTTCATGTGATTGGGGAAAAAGAATCCATGCTGCAGGACCGTTGGGGTTACACACCAAATACTGGTAGAACTCATTGCTCCTCAATTACTGTCATGATATGCTCTCACAACTGAGTAAAGACAATGCACAATGGTTTATGTCGGTATTCATAATAACTTGTTATTTCATTTGGAAGGAAAGAAATGAGAGGGTGTTTAATCAAAAAACACCCAACCCACTGGTGGTGTTACACAACACGAATCATTGGATTAAGGAGTTGAATTTACAGAGGAATGAAGATAGAGCATCTTTGACTACTCATGCAAACCGTATCAATAACCTTGTTTTAGATGAACTAGAAGAAAATTGGTGTATGTATATTTCGCAATCTAATAAAAATATGTTGATATGTGCAGGGGTACCTCACCAGCAGCTAGGAGTTACAGGTTGAAGCATTGGGACATGCAGAGACAGACATCTCAGGTCTGTCAATTTTGGAAAGAAGAAGAGTAAAGGGATTTTGGAGGCTATACTTTTTGGCCTACAGTTAGGAATGGATAAAGCGACAAAAAGGGGGATAAAGATAGACGAAATTTGGACCAACCACCATCGTATTACAAAGTTCTTACCATGGCCCTCAAGAGAAAAGTGGCCTCTCGAGGAATTACCAAGGTTAATGGAGTTGGCTAACACAACAAAACATGTGAAATATGTTGATTTCCCCAACCCAGTGCTCCAATTACTTTTTGAAAAGTATGCAAACTTTGCAGCATATAGGCGGATGACTGTATTAGTACAATAGGTAGTATTTGTAGGGAAGATTACAAGATTAACTACTAATGAGCTTCTATTTACAAAAGTAACCACCGTGAGTTTCACTCGTCAAAATCAGACAAAGTTGAGTTTCAGTTTTCAAAAGTAGCCATTACAGTGTTCTTTCCTTGATTTATTGACCGTTGCCATATCCCTATTGACTTTCGAGCACAAAGCGAGGATGTCAACGAAAAACGAAATAAAAAGAAGTCGGAAGACTCCATTCATGCTCCGATTTTTAACAATGAGACCAATCCCACTTTCAAATTGCAAATGCTAATGGGTCCAACTCTGTTTCCTCACCGATTATGAAGATCATTGCACACAGTGAGGAGGATTTCTTGGTGCAGGGTGAGTTCTCTCCTTCCTCTTTGTTGGATCTTCTCCGTGGGATCAGAGAGATGCAAGCAAAGATCTTAAAATGTAAGACAAGGTTACCTAGATGATCGAATCATTGTCTCTTAAAATGAGAAAAAATAAAAACAGAGCAATGAACGGGCATCATTGGCTGAAATTTCGTGTTTTATACCTATAAAAATAGAGATTTTACTTTAAGAGCAACTCTGGTGCTCTGAATCTCTTAATTGAATGAGAAATTCGAAGAAGAACAAAAACAGAACACCCATTTCTGTCGTATGCTCTGTTTCTGATAGGTTTTAATGGGTCTTAAAAAATAAGAAGAAGGAGAAACAAGTGAGGTGATGAAGAACCAATTAGGTATTCACCATGGGTAATCAAGTTTCCAAGATTTTTTAAGCTTTGGGTGTGCAATGCAAAGGAGTGTGTCGGTAAAAATGACGTGGAAATAGGGATGAGGGTAACACTGAAAAAGAACACTGTTTTGGCTAGTTTCGTAAGTGAAAACTCATATTAATATGGTTTCCTAAACTGACAAAATGTTTGGATAGTTTTGTAAAAACAAGCCTAATACTGTCTAATCGTGTAATTTTCCCGTATTTGTAAGTGCTTTTAGCACTAATATCTTGTTAATGGAAGTTTTTATTTCACCAAAAAATAATAATAATAATAACAACTTGGACTAGAACTTTGCCATTCAACCAAAGGCATGACCTCTTTCTTAATCTTTCTTTTTGGTTGACCTCTTTCTTCATCATTCTTTCTTTTCTTCTTCTTTTTTCTCCAAGTCTTTTGAACTCGGCTGTTTAACTCTTCTATGAATTCCAAAAACCACATATTCATCAATTCCTTCATCAGGGCCTTCTCTAATTCCTAGTCTCCCCAAGAATCTCTCTTTATTCTCACATGCTTAACTCCTCTGTTTCTCCTAATCAATTTTTGTCGACCTCAATGCCGAGATAATAATTTACAGATCCTCAAAGTAGGTCTTCTTCTTCTTTTTTTCCCAAATACTCAAAGTTGGTCATCTCAACTATATATACATTCCCAGTTTTTTTTATTATTCAGGCTAAGCTGACAAACGAGTAGCATAGACTTGGCCAAGTTGAAACCTTTTCTAGCTAGATTGTCTTATTTATCCAATTTTCATATCCTCGCCAACAAAGGCAGTGGACACTGGCGAAGCCACATAAGGGCCAAGGGGCTTATGTGGCGGTGGAATTGAACTAGTTCTCTGGACTAAGGGGTTACGACGATCAAAGAAAGGCATATTAAACATTCAACTATATCGGTATCTTAACACCGATAGAATTGACGAGCAACAATCATTTTATAAAGAATAAGGTCAATTTAGTATTAAATAATAATTAAGGAGCAATAATAATTATCTCAAAATAGAGATTTTCTAAAAGTATCTTGGCCATCCGATTGGCTTATTCTAAGACGATCAGATGAAGATCATTCTTTGGAAGAAAAAAAACAAAAGGAAAGATGACGATCATTAAATCTGGACCCGCTTCCTAGCTGTACCTTTAAAGCTGCAAGGACATAATATAACACTCCAGAACAGGAGTATTTTGGTAAATGTGCTCCTCTTAACTTATCAAAGGACCAGAGAATCCGGACTCAGGACGAGACACGTTACCAATGATAGAGGCGACCCCACATTAACTTAAGTACACCGCCACTATGAAACTCATCAATGGGAAGCTTGACGAGTCATCTCATTTATATTGAACCTTTTATTTTCACCGTTGGATTCACCATACTCGACTGCATTTGTAGATCCAACGGTGTACACTAAAGGACCACTCGTGGTTGGAGCAGCTTTCACGATTATGTCGTTTTATAATTCTACAGCAGACGATTTTTCTTTTGGACGAAGAAGGAAAAAAGAAGACAGCAGACCATTGAAATCGAGACGAAACGAAACGAAACGAAACGTGTCCAAATTGGCCTGACAGCCCAAGTAGTGTCATTTTCGTGATTTTATGCAGAAGGAGAGGCAATTATATAAATTTTCCTAATTTCGAGGTTTAAATTTTTTATCCTCCATCGTCTTCACCTTCTTCCCAACGCTGAAGCCACTGCTCCATCTTCACCCCCGTCCCCCAAAAAAAGAAAACAGAAAAAAAATCAGTATTCCACCTTATTTCTTCCGCTCAATCAAATCCGTCGCAATTCCATACAATGTAGATCTGAACAGTGGAGATTACAGCTACAATCGTCGACAATGGCGAGTTTCCGATTCGTGAAGAGGGCGAAACGTATTCCATTAAGAGTTTGGCTTTGTTTCCAGAAATCCCAAGGTCTCCTCGTGGGTGGAAATCACACCTCCTCTAGGTTCTGCACTCGCTAGATCTCGAATCCTCACCTTACTGGTTTTTCTCATCAAAATTCTCTTGAAAAGGTAACGTTTTTCCTTCAACACTAAGCAAGTGTTTTTCTCTGAAATCGTCTGGTTTCTCTGCCTAATCATGGCGGTGGAGCTCTTCAAGCTCCAACTGATCTACTACAACCTTGCCTTTAAGAGGAGCGGTCTCGTTAAACTGTTCCTCTTGGCAACTACAATGGCGGCAATCCCTTGCTTGAATTTGCTCATGCCAATCGACGGTTGTGATCCGTCTTGGACTATCGAAGCCACTGAAGTCCGACTCAACTCAACAGATCTGGACGCTGCATTCAAAGATTTAATGGCAGCAAGTTGGCTTATCAACGGTTACGAAACCCTCTCAATCGGCCGTGACGCAGCAAGAGCCGTGATTGTCTTGAAGAAATTGGGTTTCCCTGACGCTATGGGCCTTTACAGATCATGCGCGTATCTGTTCGGACGCCGTCAGCGGCTGAGGGTGTTGCCGTTTCACGATGGATCGTTTGATTTCGTATTTGCGACTGAAATGATCGACGGCGTTAGGGTTCCGGCACGACTGGTCCTGGAGATGGAACGAGTTCTGAAGCCGTCGAGCGTAGGCGTCGTCATGCGACGTGTGTCGGAGAACTTTCCGGTGACATCAGTTATGAAAGCTGCCGCGCCGGTAGCGGCGTTCTTGACGTTTTCCGACGTTGTTGCCGTCCGTACAATTAATCGTACTGTTATGGTTGTTTTCAAGAAAAGAGCCATGGAGGCGATGGAACGGAAGAAGGATGATGCAGGTAACGAAATGACTAAAAGGCCACGCGATTCATATGAAAATTACGTCGGTACATACGCGACTCTGAAGAAGAAAAAGAAGCTCTTGCCCTTGTCCAAAGCGAGGAAGATCATGAGAGATCGAATTACTGAAGTACCCCTGGACTCGGCAAGAAATAACGTTGGTACCTATGGGACCAGTACGAAAAAGCAGATGCCACTGTCTGGAACTGGCTTCGGAGTAGATGAGGGAAAGGGCAGTACTTCGGCTTTAATTACCGAAACACCCCTGGGGAAGAAGGTGATAAAACTGTTTCGACGGGGAACTGGAAATACAATTACTGAAATGCCCCTGCCACCACCGACACTGGCACTGTCGAGCAGTCAACTTGGTGGATATGCAGCGACACTGAAGAAGCAATATTTACTGAATTTGCCTGCATTTCGCACTAAGAAGCGTTATGCGAATGGAGGGTGATTTGGTAATTTAGAGGTATTATGTACGTGTAATAAATAAAACTTAAATAAAGAGGGAGCCGATAGGCGTTATCTGGCGATGACCTCACTGGTGTCAGTGTTTGTGTCGCTGTGTCAGGGATTTCACCTGTTTGCTTGTCCTTTTTTGTCCTTTACTAAAAGGCTTAATGTAAGGTTTATAATGGTGTGGTGTTATCCAATGTGATGATTTAGGCAACCTTAAACTTATCAAAAGGCAACTAGTTTAATGGTTATATTTCAACCTTACTCTAACCAGATAATTTTTGATTTACGAGTATTTGATTATCGGTTTCCAAATCCAATTATCATCCATTTTCAAAGAAATTTTTTTGATTACTTTACTCTATTCATACAATTTTGTATCCGGATATTATCTGATTTGATACTCAACTTTTTGAATCCGAATCCAGTTGTTTAACAGACGGAAACAAATATTTTTTCGGTAAAAAATTTTTGGATACGGACACCTAAGGGTGTCAATTCGGTATGGTACTGGTAATTTGGTACGGTATGGTACGATATCGACTTTGAAACCTCATACCAAAACTATATCATATCGAATTTATACGGTAAGGTATGGAAACGGTGTTTTAAAAAGCAGTGCGGTATGATTTCGGCATAAATCGGTATGAAAAACCAGCACAGTTCGGTATTTGGTACGGTATAAATTCGGTATGAGAAAGTCTATTTTTCTAATAATAATGTTGGGTTTTACACCCACAAACCCCACATATATAGATTACCTTGAATTTGCTTTGTTTCATCATAAAATACTAAAGGAGATCGGTTGAAATTAGTATAAAATAAATTGATTGTTTTATTGCAATGCAATACAAAAGTATCGGTATCTTCAACATTCTTATGCCTAGATTCTACACCTGTATCGATTTTGCATATTTAAGGTTGCGACAAAACTGGGTTGGGCTAGCTGGGCTTTTGTCTTAACTGAGAATCAATTTTGTCAAGTGAGGCTTTGCCCATGACTGTAAAATCCATGAAACTAACTACCTGAGAAAGCTCTGACTAGCAACTATTAATAGAGAATTAGAGATACAAAAGTACAAGCGTACCACCAAGCTTGTGACAATTGGAGCCCAATAAACAAAATGAAGCTCTAAATTGCATGGAACTAAAGGCTAAAGCTAAATATTAGGGTTATAAGTTGAAAGAGAAAATTACATAAATAACCCAAATTCGGTTTCGGTATTCTGTTTTGCGGTACGATATGCGATACATACCGACGGTATGGATCCTCATACCAAAGCCGTACAGTACCAAATTCGAAAAACGGTTTTCGGTACATACCGTACTGAATTTGAAACAGTGCGGTATGGTACGGTTTTAAACTGCGCGGTTTGGTACTGTTAAACGGTTTCGGTATCGAATTGACACCCTTACGAACACCGTTAAATGAATACGAATACGAATTCGAAGGCATATTTCGACTATCCATCAACAGGTTTAGGTGCATGCATGAGTATGACACATGGAAGGTGAAAGCTGATGCAAATGTTGAGCTTTGCACTTGGGCGGCCATTTTGGAAGGTGACATTGCCGAAGGTTGACGTGAGATTATCGACGCTAATTTTTCCTTTGATAATCAACAAATTTATTCATAAGGTAAAGCTGGCGTAGCCGAAATACAAATCTCTACTGATCAGGAACAATTAACTAGTGCGCTTTCCTTGGTGTAGTGCAACATTGAACCTAGCTCGTAGAAACATAATCATACCACGCTTGCAAATTCCTAACCATGATTTTAAAGGTCCCCTCTAGTGGGTCAGTACAGTAGCGCTTAGGGAATTTAGGGTCTTTATAAGTTGGGCATTATTGGACTGCATTACTACGTTGTGGTATACTTTCACCCGAGGTGTACAAGAGTCCAGCTTGGCAGCTTCTCATGCTCAAAGGTCTTGTTACTATCACTTGTTAGGGATAATGGATGCACAACCACGAACGGAGAAGAACACAAGCAAAGCACACAAGGGAAATTTAACGTGGTTCGGCAAAACCATGCCTACGTCCACCGGAGAGAAAAAGAGTTTCACTATTTCCAGGAAACCTCACACCACTCTCACACCCACAAAGTGTTATCCTTTGCTTGCCCTTCATCCTTATCAGGATGGGTACCCCAATCCCCTACAGGGATTGATTCCCCAATCTCCTATAGAGATTGATGCCTATAGGTTATCCTACAGAGACTATTTATAGGGAAACCTAGAACCCTAATCTCAATGTAATTACAAGTTTAACCCAGTACTAGTAATTGACTCAAATCCTGTTTCAATTACAAATACAACAAAAACCATAATTATATGGGCCCACAGAATACAAGACACCCAAACCCAACAGCTTGAGCTGGTTCAGAAGCTGCAACACTAAGAGAGACAGCAAACTAGAAGAGCCTCTTGAGTAAATTTAAAATGGATTCAGTTACCTTGGCCTGAGTATGTTTAGTCCTTATTTCAGCCAAAGTCATGACAAAACTTACTTCATATGTGAAGCACAGACAAGGCCTGCAAGTATTCAGATCGAAGACCAAGCAGACCTGCTGTCCAAATGTGTTTAGCTAGATCTGAGGCCAAAAACGGAGCCAGGTAGTTTCTTTATATACTGGGCAAATCCCATCTCCAGGGGTCCACCTCTCCATTATAGAACGTTGGAGTTATATCAAAAGAGATTATATCCGGTATTGCCTCTTTGAGGAGTATCTTCTAAATTTGAAAGATTTTCTATGTGCTCTTGAATTCAAAATTTAAAATGGTTTCAACTAGTGATGGAAGAAGTGTTATCAAGCTTATTAGGAAAGATATCCTTGACTTTTATCTCACCAACCTTATGTGCAAAATTACTCCTCAATCAACCCTTAATTATCATTTCGTTTCTTGACTAAAAAAAATCTCACAAACTCTATTAGTCCGTTTATTAATGTGAGTTTTTCTTCCTTTTTTTTTTTTTTTTTTTGAAAAAGAGAAAGCCTTATTTAGAAACAGTTACATAATAGAGATTGTGGTTCCAACCTTACAGTTGAACTATTAGTACATCCTTAGTTAACCTAACATAAGTTTCCTGGAGCATGGGGCATTCAAACATTGAGTACTTAACTTGTTTTGTTGCTTCAACCATAATTACTAGACTATTAATATTACTAATCGGCCAAGGCCTAACAGGTTTAGGCAAGAAGGTTAAAAGTTCAGAATTATTGCTCCATATTTTCTTGACCGCAATATTCATCACTCTAGCTTTGTTCAAGCCCTCCTGGATTGCTACCAAAATCGCCTCCACCGCATTTGAATTATCATTCTTCCGTACTTGTGGTATTGTATATGACTATTACTATAAATCCCCATGCTCCAACTTGCGCTCCCTATCTGTTCGTGAGATATCCCTGCATAGAGCAACATCGGATGATTAGTATTATGCATACACAAGATGGGTCTAAGTTGATTATCAATTGCAGGTGCATGAGATTTTTGCTGTTGATCTGTAGGTTCACTAATTGTTGCTGAGATTTTTAAATCTAAAATCCATTTTGAGATTTGCTTTAAAACATTTATAGGATTGGGTTGAGTTTTTATTGTAAAGGATCGAGGGGCCGAAACATTCTTTAAGGACAGTGACTTTACATGCTTGAGCAAATAAGATAAGTCGTTCCAATTGAGTCTTTGATTACTTGTATGTTTTGGTTGTGTCTCTAATCTGGGATTTTTGTTCGCAGCCGAGCGGATATCCTCCGCTCAGGCCCAGAATGCTGACACATGTCTCTTAAAAAATTCTACGGTTGAGAAGTATGGGTAAATTCGTAATTTAATTTGTTAGGTTTAGAAATTTTTTAAAATTACAAAAACCCACCCATCCTGAAATAGAATTTGCAGAAATATCACTTTCATCAAATTGGGAAAACAAGTTTGAATGAAACCCTCGCCATCGCTCATCAGCCTTTTCTCCGGTGGCGACAAAACCCTCCCTGAGTCTCTCTCAACAACGGCTTATCCTTGCTCTCCAGAACACCCGCCATAAGAAACCAGGAAAATTCATAATGAAGTTGAAGGCGTGGTCGTGATTCGTGAAGCAAAGAGGAAAACCTAATAGGAAGTCATGATTAAGCTTGAATCTTGAAGAAGATAGGTTAAGTTCAAGATTTGTGAAAATCGTCAAAACGGAGATTAATCTGAATTTTCAAGATACATGGATTCAATATTGAATCATTTTGGGCGAAAAAGAAAAATAGATAAGCTCATGAGAGAACCAAGACTTTTAGAAAAGAGATCAATCTGGATTCGAGATGCCTGATGAAACTGCGGAATAAATGTAAAATGTAGTCGTGACTAAACTTGAATAGAAGAGAGATTTGGATTGAAAATACTTGTCAAGTCAGTTCCTTGACGCCAGACGAAAGCTTGAAATTGCCTTGTTCGACTTGACAACAAGTTCAAGGACTTCAAGATCCAATTTCCTGACATCTCTCCTCCATAAGATGTCAAAGTAGTTCGTGAGCGTTTCTTAACTTTCCAAACACTGCGTCACCGGAGAAGAGGCAGATAAATGACGGTAGGGTTTTACTCAAGTTGTTTTTCCAATATGGTAAAAGTGATATTTTCTGCAAATTCAAATTCATATGGGGTAGATTTCTGTAATTTATGAAAACTTTTAAACCCAATAACCAATTTTCCCTCACCTCTCAACCGTTTGATTTTCTGAAGACACGTGTCATCTTTATAGGGCTGAGCGGAGGATATCCGCTCGGCCGCGAACAAAAATCCTCTAATCTGCTACTATTTTGAGATTTGGATTGTCTTCTCCAAACCCTTTCAATTCTGTTTAATTTTTTAAAACCAACAATCTTAAGGAATATTGCTCGTTTTGGACATAGCCAAGGTTAGTCATGTGTTGACCAAACCGAAACCCAATGAACCAGTAACAATAGATGATGAAAATATTAAAAAGGAGAAATTGGAAACAAAATAAATAAATAAATAAATAAATCTTCTTGGTGTTCTGCTGATAAAATATGTAGGGCAATTCTATTAAATGCCTTATCCAATGAATTATTTGATGTTTATTGCCTTCACAAAATTGCTATTAAGATTTGGGATGCCTTGGTCTTGATATATGTGATAGAAGATGCTAGTGTCAAAAAATATGCAATAGGCACTTTTTTGAAATATAAAATGAATGATGATAAAGATGTATATGCACAAATTCATGAATTTCATTTGGTTATAAACGAATTAACTACTAAAAATATTATTTTGCCTACAACTTTTATTGTTGGATCCTTAATTGAGAAGCTCCCTAGCCTGATTCATCGTTGGACTATAAGAACAATATGAAACATAAAAAGAAACATTTCACTCTTGAGGATCTAATAGTTCATATTAGAAGTGATGAGAAAAATAGGAAATTGCACCTAGCTACCACAGCTGAGGAATTAGCCTCAAAAGCTAACCTAGTTGACGATAAAAAGAAGCCCCAAGGGAATCCTAGATCAAACTAGGGGCAGAAACATAATTTCAACCACAATCATGATCATTCTCATAAACTAAACCATAGCTAGCTTAAGAAGACTAAAGGAGCCTGTTTTGTTTATGGTGTTTTAGGATACTTCGCTGCCCAATGTAGACACAAGAAAGGAGAAAACAACAACCACCCTCATAGGGTAAATCTAGTGGAGACTGATGAAGATACCATCGTAGTCATGGTGACCAAGGTGAACATGTTAAGAGATCATAAGATACTAGACTCTAGAGCCACCAA
The DNA here is from genome assembly GCF_041222555.1 of Hakea prostrata. Lineage (NCBI taxonomy): Eukaryota > Viridiplantae > Streptophyta > Magnoliopsida > Proteales > Proteaceae > Hakea > Hakea prostrata. The sequence goes on along the minus strand of NC_142608.1, from coordinate 54,185,274 downwards.
ACACATTTGTAGCAACCATTCTGATGTTGTCACCTACACACCCTTAGAAGGTGAATATGTCTTTGTAGCATATGACTACTTTACTCCTGTCCTAGGGAAGGGATCTATGAATCTCAAGTTGACCTCAAGAAATACACTATCTCTCACCAACATACTCCATGTACCAACTATTAGGCAAAATCTTGTATCTACCACAACCCTTCTAAATGTTGGTATTAAGATTACCTTAGAATCAAACAAGGTTGTCCTTACCAAAAATGGAAACTCAGTGGGAAAGGGTTATGATTAAAATGGTTTGATTTGCTTGAGTGTCCTTCAAGTGTCCTTCAATTTGATTGAATAAAACTACATCTTCTTTTGTTTACTTGATTTTTGTAATGATTTATGGCATGCTAGATTAGGACATGTGAAATATTCTCACGTTAAATAAGTGAATGACTTAGAAATATTACAAAATGTAAGAATCACAAATCTAGAAAAATGTGAAATTTTGTGTAGAAGCCAAAACCACAAAGAAATCTTGTAAAACGATTCAACATAGAGAAACAGAACTGCTTAGCTTAGTTCACACCAATTTAGTCGATATGTCAGAAAACACTTCTAGAGGAGGGAAAAGGTATTATGTAACCTTAATGACTACTCTAAGCACATACACGTATACTTAGAAATAAGGATGAGACTGAAGATAAGTGTTTAATTTTAAAGCTAAAGTAGAAAACAAACTTGAGAAGAAGATTAAAAGGTTTAGATCTGATAGGGGAGATGAATATGATTCTACCAGATTTAGTAAATACTGTGAGGATTAAGGAATAATACATGAAATAACTTATAACGCTTCCATACTCACCTAAGTCAAATGGAGTAGCTGAGTAGAAAAATAGAACTTCAAAAGAAATGAACAACGTGATGCTGTTAAATTATGGTGCACCCCTTAACTTGTGGGGGGATGCTATTCTAACTGCTTATCCCATTCAAAATAGGATAATTTTCAAGAAAACAAATAAAACTCCATATGAATTATGGGAACAACATATACCTAACTTGAAATACCTCAAAGTGTGGGGTGCCTTGCGAAGGCTCTTTTACCTAAACCTACAAAGAGAAAGATGGGTTCAAAAGTTGCTAATTGTTTGTTTATTGGCTATGCAAGCCACAATCCTGCCTATAGACTTCTAGTTTTAAAGAGTGAACACCATCATAGAGACAAAAAATGTAGAACTCTTTGAGAACAAATTTTCCCTTAAAACTAAGATTGATAAAAATGTTCCCAAGGCACCAAATGAGTCAGATAAGGAGGTAGTCCAAGAAATTGAATTTGAACCTAAAAGAAGTACACATGCTAGGAAAGATAAGGAATTTGGAGATGATTTTTATGTATCTATTAGATAATGATACTGTTATATATAATTAAGCAGTAACCTCTCCAGATACTCCCTTCAGGAAGGAAGCCAGAAGGAAGCCATTAAAAATGAAATAGAATCCTTATGGCTAATCATACTTGGGAATTAGTTGATCTACCTCTTGGAACAAAGCCAACAGGATGCAAATGAATATTTAAAAGGAAATTAAAACCTGATGGCTCAATAGATAAGTTTAAGATTAGGCTAGTAGCTATGGGGCATAAACAAAAGAAAAACTTAGACTATTTTGACACATATTCCCCTGTAGCTAGGATAACATCTATAAGGGCCTTGCTTGTAGGTGCTACTATTTTTAACTTGACCATACACCAAATGGATGTGAAAACAACTTTTTTAAGTGAAGACCTAGGGAAAAAATCTATATGGAACAACCCAAAGGATTTGTATCACTAGGTAACCAAAACAAACTCTGTAATTTAGTTAAGTCTCTTTATGGCTTCAAACAAGCACCGAAACAATGGCATGATAAATTTGATATAGTGACGATCTCTGAAGGATACTCAATGAACGATGTTTACACTAAGTTTGATAACAAGGAGTCTAGTGTAATAGTCTCTCTATATGTTTGATGACCTATTGATTTTTGAGACCAATACTGATGTTATTTTAGATACTAAAAGGATGTTGTCCTCTAACTTTAATATGAAGGATTTGGGAGTCACTGATGTAACACCAGGCATAAGATTAAAAAGAATTCAAAATGTTTATGTGATTTTTTTAAGAACACTTTGTGGAGAAATTTCTTAGTCAAACCCTTTAAACACACCTTATGGCTCAAGTTTATATTTAGTGAAACATAGTGGTCATAGTGTAGCACAATCCGAATATGCACAAGTAATTGGGAGTTTGATGTATTTTAGGAATTGTACTAGACCTGATATAACTTATGTTGTAAACAAACTTAGTAGATATACCCAAAACCCAAACAAAGATCACTAAACTGCTTTGACTAGAGTTCTTAGATACCTGAAAGGAGCTAGAATTTAGGCTTACACTATTCAGGTACCCTTATAATCCTAGACGGGTATACATATGCCAATTGGATACCAGATTTAGATGAGACTAAGTGTCACACCCCACCCACCGGTCTCGGTTACCCGCCCGACAACCCGTGGGTGCAACCAGTCACAAGATCCACGGTCTTACCCATCAATAATAATAAATGCAAGAAATAGATAATCAAGAGTAAGAGCAAGTTCAAATAATTAATCAAAGGGATTACAGGAGTCCAAATACTCCAAAGAAAGAATCATATCAAAGTAATCAAGTTCAAAAGAAATATTGAGTTCAACGGAAGCAATAAAATAAACTAAATTATCTTATTTGCAGTAGACTTTTCTAAAGCTAAAGTCCGCTTTTCTAAATTAGCAAGATAGGGAGTTCTCCAGTTCTTCTCTAGGGACTTCTCAAAATGTCTGATGATCTGCCTTCTTCGACCATCAATGGGTGCTATAAGCGCACTCCAAGCATCTGCAGGAGGCTTCGTGGACCACATCTCTGTCTCCCAAGACGGTACCACATCTTCTTCATAGATGATGGTTCAATCATTCAGACCCTCTCCAGTTTTCGATGACGTGCTACCATCTGTACAATATAATATAGCATACAAATAAAGGAATGAGTTCTAACGAACTCAGTAAGGATAACACATTTCTCATACATATGTCAACACAATCAGCAATGCATATATGAAATGAATAATATGCAATAATATGAATGCTACTACGATTTAACTATGCAAGGCTCTAGACAGTTGACATGCTTTAAGATATAACACAAGTCCTCCTTTGGGTAGGTCTAGTCACTCTGATCCCTCATGGACTGGTTACCTCTATTGGGATCTCGTGTAAAGGGGTTAAATCCTCATAAAGCATCCATGACTGGGGTTTAAGTCAACACTCTCTTATCACGACCATTGGCATGAATACTGGAGCATGTCGGGGTTTCTAATTCAATACAAGGTCATAATGGTAACATACTATATAAAGTCCAGATACTTCCCCTATGGCACCAACCAACTCGGTTTCGTATCCTTCGCAACCTAGGAATGAGAACCCTCACAGATTGGCTACCGTTGTTGGACTCCACTCCCTAACCTATGGTCATCCACATATTATTGGGGCGAATGCTCTCATGACCCCTCATGACTCCCGGGCCGCTCCTCGGGTGTCCATGAGCCCAAACCCTAACATATGCAACCCTACCATTGTATGAACAATAGTGGACCACTGAGTCTCCGCACGGACTGGTTACTGCTGTAAGATGAAACAGAGTCACGTCACTATTATAACGGGTCATTCGGCTTCAATTCCCCTACCGAAAGGGTAGTAGCATGTAAGGGTTTCTAGCCATGCAATTCTAGACTCCCTATGTATGTCATCCAGCAGTCATGATAGTGTTGGAGGCATCAGTTAGCATGTGTCCCATACCACAACCCTTTAATATCTCAAGCAAAGATACCCAATTGGATACCTTTCCATCACAACTACATTACATCATTCACCATCAAACATAATCAGTTGTTCAAAAAAACAGTGATAAAGTATATTGAAACATCACATACAACAGGTATTCAATAGTATAATAATAACTTATGCAACTACAGCAAATTACATGATTAAAGAATAATGTAAGAAACAATTGATTCATCATATAGCATGCCATTGCATATAAACATGAAAGTGTGTCCTTACCTGTAATTATGTAAAAGCTTATTATAATGCAATCAAACCTCAATTACAAGACTTCTAGTAAACTCAGAGAACACCTATACATAAGGTTACAAGAATATATTAAAGACATGAGTCAAATCAGAGCAAAGACAAAACTCACAAAGCTACTGTGACCCAGCCGGTTGGTTGGGTCAAGCAACTGCCATAAACGACCGCCCCTGTTACAGACAGTCTGCAAGATCCAAAATTCTGACTTTTGATCATCCAATTTTAATCCGATTTCAGGATGATTTTAGTCCGAATTTCAATCTTAATAAGTCTATAACAAAGGTGCAAATCAGCAACCTAAAATTCTAAATATTCACAACCCAATTCATCTCCCTTGATTAGATCCATCCTTTATTCGAATGCAGGGATTCATTTTAGGACAAGATCTCCTCAAAATCATTGATTAGGGAATAAAACCAATCACAATTAGAGCACCCCAACATAAAGGAGATGGATCTAATCCATTCCAAAAGATGAGGGAAGAGAATGGAGTGAAGGGAGATCACTTACCTCTTCTAGATTAGCAAAACAGACAGGGGAATGGATCCAAATCGCAATCCACACTTCTCTCACCTTCCAGCTCGTGTCTTCTGCCTCCTAACCATCCACAACAGCAATCCTGAATATAATAATGAGTTAAAAGATCGGGGTTTGCTATTTATAGAGAACACGGGACGGTTGCTTGGGGCGGTTGATTGGCCAATCAACCACCTTAATCATCCGCCCCCTAGTACTTTTTAGTACTTGGGTGCTTTGCTCAAGGGGTTGATCCCCAACTCCAATCTAACCCTAAACAGCACATGGGGAGGTCTTAACTTCATTCCGGACATCTTCAAACACCTCTTGACTTCTACTAGGGATCCAATTTCTTAGCAAGGTAGGTTCTTCATCAAGAGAATCCAGATCCATGGATTCAGGGTATGAATCATAGACTTCAATCCGAAAATTCCACAACTTATTCCGGCTTGACCTTCGGGTTATCGGACCTGCAATACAGATTCCAGGTTAGAAATATGGGGGTTGTTACACTAAGTCTGTTGGTGGGTATGTTTTTAGACTAAGAGGTGGAGCGATTTCATGGAAATTCTCCAAACAGACATGTGCAACACGATCCACTATAGAGTAAGAATTTATTGTTTTAGAGAAGGCAAGTTTTGAAGCAGAGTGGCTCAGGAACCTTTTGGGAAGTATTCACTTATGGTCTAGACCAGTTGCATCTATGTTTATGCATTGTGATTGCCAGGCTACTATTGGCAGAGCTAAGAGCCAGATCTACAATGGCAAGAGTAGGCATGTACGCCTGAGACATTACATTATGAGACAATTGTTATCTGATGGGGGTTATATCCCCAGATTGAGGTCAATGCTTAATGTGGATCCACTAACCAACTCATAGCAAAGTGCTAGTGGAAAGTACATCGAGGGGTATGGGACTTCTACCTACCACATAGACTAAAGTGATGGTAACCTAACTAATGTGATTGGTGATCCCATGAAGTAGGTTCATATGGGTAATAACAAGTCAATATATATATATATATTTAAGTCCATCCCTATGGTGTAGGGTAGTGCACTGCTACAACAATGAGGTTGCGGAGTTCTATAGCGTTAAGGTTGAGTTTACCTTTGACTTTTAATGCTTGTCCATAGCCCAGGTCGGGTGGTGTACCTGACTGTAGAGTACACTTGAGGGAGGCACCTACATGAGTGTGGGGTGAGCCACCCCTCTGAGAACTAGGCAGGTATCTCTAGAGCACTCATGAGTTCTAGGTACCGGCACATGACCAAAATGTGCTAAATAACATTGAACAATAAATATGTGAAGCTTGATGTGAGTAATAAGCATTTTGTTTTACACTAAAGGGATGAGGTTCATAGAAACTTAATGTTTCACAAGTCTCGTGATTCAGGTCTTATCTACTATATATATTACTTCATAGTCCAAAAGACACTAGTACTTATGCATCAAATTTCTTTGCTTTTGATCAAACATTCATTTCCCTTCTATTTCTTAATCTTTATATTTCTTCAAAGTTGATTTCTTATTCCATTCTCTTTTGATATATGAGGGGGATTATTGGAGGTATATCAAAGGAGATTCTATCCCGGATTGTCTCTTTGAGGGATATCTCCTAAATTTGAAAGATTTTCTTTGTGTTCTTGAATTCAAAATTTAAAATGGTTTTCATTAGTGATGGAAGATGTGTTGTCAAGCTTATTAGGAAAGATATCCTTGACATTCTCACCAACCTTATGTGCAAAATTACTCCTCAATCAACCCTTAATTATCCTTTCCTTTCTTGACTAAAAAATCTCACCAACTCTATTAATCCCTTTATTAATGTGAGGGTTTCCTTTTTTTTTCCTTCTTTATATATATATATATATATATATATACCATCAAGAGTGCGTGGGTGACATAGCGCGTATGCGAGAGCCACACACGGGCGGGAGCGAACAAATCGTTTAATCTCCTCACCTTTGTTCACGTGATTTTTTTTTTTTTTTTTTTTTTTTTAAACCCTCAAGATATTTTGAAGGTCAGGGCTTTTGTGATCCGGCTGTCCAAATTACCAACCTTCCTGTCCCGTCACCAAGAATACAACCAAGTCACAGACTTTGTAACTGAATAGTCGAAACTCTTCCTGGAAGGACCACTTACAGTGTTACACTCCACATAGCATATGCTAGCTGGTGTATTTCTGCAGTCCAAAGGTTTCCCCTTGGCAGGACCTATTAGAAATTATGAAACCAGGTTTCGTTCCTATCAGTCCTTAACATGAGTCTGGCTTGAAGAAGTTCAAGAGATTGGTAGAAGAAGAAGAGGTCTAGAACAGACTTATAAGATACACAATTCCTAACGATCTCAATCCTTATTAGGTAAGTGAAGACATAGAGTAAAACACATAAAAATTTAATCTTTTCAATCAATTTTAAAAGGCAGTTACTCCGAATCCTTCGGTGCACCATCCATGCCTAGCTTTCAGAAGTCTATCAGAGCTAATGTCCAGCCACAACCAATTGCCTTGACGCACACAGCAAGCGGGACTTATGTTGGAATTTAGGACTAGCACATCAGATCTTAATAGTTTTCTAAAATTAAACTGGTCTTACAGGAGGAATTTATGCCAGATTCATCCTTGTAACAGTAATTAAAACTTTTAATTGGTTGTGTCTCTGATGGATTCCCATGTGGGATGGCTCACCTCTTCCCTAAAGAAGGTCCCGAGGGCCTCATTCGGGAGAGACACCTCCTTCTTGGGCAGGTTCATTTCTTCGTTGGAGAAGTGCCACACTTGGGAAAAATATCCAACTCTAGCATTTCTCAGAAGACTCTCTTGACTAAGTCAAGAGGAGTTAGTTACGCGTAAACACTCAGCATATCTATTCCGAGAATTGGGGAGGTGAGTCAGCATAACGGCGATATCAGGTGCGACAAAGAAGGAGCCGTTATTCCACTACTCCACTCACTCCTCAACTATCGATCCGGAATCTAAGGAATCACCGCCTCCAGGTAACTTCTATATAAACCTACCTCCAACATGGAGAAAGGTAACGAGAACTTTCATCTGAGTACTTACTCATTACGTTCTTGAGAACTCTCTCAAGAACCATTATTGTTACCTAGGCTGATTTGAGCGTCGGAGGCGGTTCCCCGGCCAAAGCTAGGCCGGACCGTTCTTGCTTTCTTTGTGTGTGCAGGCATCTCAGTTATTCCAACTTGGTTGGAGAGCACTTAAGGTGGTCATCTCAATATCCGACTCTCGAAGAAGTTCTATACGCAACAATTTGGCGCCGTCTGTGGGAAACGTCACAAAAAGTCATGACGAGACGTACCACACCTCAGGTGACAAGTTCTCAAATTCTCACTCGAGCGAGAGAAAGGGAGACAGAAAACGGACGTGTTGAAGAGCAAACTCTCCCTTCTCTAGATCGACAAATTCCTATTCTAGAGGAAGGTCAAGAAGGAGTTCCGGAGAATCCCCCGTTAACTATTCCAACTCCATTTGGAGAAGGCGGTTCGAGTCAACCTCCTATTCCAGCGACAGTGGCCGATTTGCAGAATATGCAAAGAGAAGTCCAACAACAAATGTTGGAACTCCAAGGAGTCGTTCGAGGCTTAGTCCATCAAATCGGGGTACCATCCGGACCCCCCAGAAATTCCCAAGAGGGACGAAGGCGTGAAGCCGTCCGTCAGACTCGGGATAGGCAACGTCCGGTGAATGAAGAAAGGAGAAATCCCAGAATACCAAGAAGGCCAGCCGAACGAGTTGGAGAAAGATCTCAAGGAGTGCATATTGAAGAGCCACGTCCCCGAGAGGATCGGTCGAGGGGAAGTGTATTCCACCGTTTGGCTGGGCTTAGACAAACTCAAGATTTACCTAGAAAAGGGCGCAAAAATGAAGGAGTTCGGGAGCAAGAAGGAGAAAGTCACGGAAGAGGCCATTCTAGATCTAATAACCCGAGAGGGTCGGTTAGTCAATATGGATATTCTCATGGACCAACTTCCCAATATTCTGATCTCGGAAGTGTTCGGTCTCCGCAAGAGCGTCAAGAGGCGCATGGTCTCGGGAGAAGATTAGATGCCATGGAGAGACGGCTTGATGATCGGGACCTCGATGACGACTATGATGTGGTTGATAGAGAACCCTTCTCAGAAGAAGTCATGAGAGCACCTCTTCCACCGAACTTTATCATGCCGACATTCACTCCCTTTGAAGGTAAGTCCAATCCTCGAGAACATATTAGTTATTTTAAATCGGTCATGGCTGTTATTGGCCGAGAAGATGAGCTATTATGCCGAACTTTCCCGGCATCTCTCAAAGGCCCGACGATAAAATGGTTTTCTAGCCTACCGCCAAGATCCATCCAAAACTTTCGAGAACTCGGGAGAAAATTTATTGCCCGATTCCAAAGTTGCATCGGGAGTAAGAAGACAGCAGATAGCCTTTTTGCCATCAGGCAAAAACCAAATGAGTCCGTTCGGGACTTTCTTCTCAGATTCGATAAAGTGGCTATCGAGGTAGAAGAGTTGGATGACACGGTGGCGTACAATGCACTATGGAGCGGAATAACCCAAAGACGTTTGCTCGAGGTATTACTCCAAGACAAGCCGAGGACTTATGGAGCACTTCTCAAGAAATGCCAAAAACAAGCAACGGTTGCAGAAGTTATCGAAGCCCGAGAAGAGTCCACAAGAGGCGTAAAGGACAAGAAGAATTATGGAGAAAGAGGTCAAAATTCAAATGCTCGGGCAAGAGATGACAAAAAGGGAGTTTGGAAAGAAAGACTCGCTAATGGAGACTTTACACCTCTTAATACTAAGAGGTCATAAATTCTATTACAGATCAGAAACAACGACAACTTGAAGTGGCCGGGCAAGATAAGAGCCCGACCCGAAGATAGGAATATGACAAAATATTGCCGTTTCCACAAAGACTACGGTCACCATACGGATGAGTGCAGAAATCTAAAGATCGAGATCGAGAAGCTCATCCAGGCAGGGCAACTTGAAAAATATCTTCAGAAGAAGCGACAAGATCGAGAGAAGTCCCCACCTAGATCAACTAAAAGACTCAGATCCAAAAGTCCCGAGAGGGCAGATAAGAATCCCGAGAAGAAACCCGACACTCGGGAGTTTTCCCCCATTTACATCGTTTTGGGAAATCCGACGGAAGAATCCATTAAGAAGGCGAAGCAAAAGGCACGGTTCGTTGGATCGATGCAATTGCCAAGAAAACGAAGAAATGACCTATGCCCAGATCCAATAACCTTCACCGACGAAGATCTCAAGGGCGTCACTTCTCCTCACGACGATGCTATAGTTATCAAAGTGAAATTGGCAAACCGAGAAGTTCACCGAGTTCTTGTGGACACGGGATCTTCCGCCGACTTACTATCTTATGAAGCATTTAAGAAATTGAAGTTCGAGGACGAGATGATGACTCCATGCGGGACTCACTTATATGGGTTCGCCGGGTCGTCCGCCATATCCGAAGGGACTATCCAATTGGATCTAAGGATCGGGACCTCCCCTCGGGATGCAGTCGTCCAAGCAACATTTATGGTGGTTCGGGACCTTTCAGCTTACAACGTTCTACTCGGGAGGCCAACTCTTAACGCCTTAGGGGCGGTGGTTTCTCCAACACATATGAAGTTGAAGTTTCCAACCACAGCGGGAGTCGGGGAGTGCTCTTCGGATCAGCGACTCTCCAGACAATGTTATGTGAATTATCTTAAGAAAGTCAAAAAAGCCGAGAGATCGGGCAATACAATGAGTATTGAAATTAGGGATGATCGGGATGAAGAAGCTATGCAGAGAGCCGAACCAGTTGAAAAGCTTGAGCGAATTCAACTTCATCCGGATCTTCCCGAAAGAGGGACTATGATCGGGTCCGAACAGCCTACGGAATTCAAGGAAGAGCTCACCGAGTTTCTCCAAAACAACCTAGATGTATTCGCATGGTCGGCCGAAGACATGCCCGGAATAGATCGAAGAATTGCAGAACATAGCTTATGGATAAGGGACGATGCAATTCCAATGATCCAAAAAAGAAGGAATTTTTCGCTCGAGAAACATGCTGCAATCAGAACCGAAGTGGAGAAACTAGAGCAATCGGGTTTTATAAAACCCATAGAATGCCCAACTTGGTTGGCGAATGTAGTCATGGTGAAGAAAGCCAACGGCAAATGGAGAATGTGTACAGATTACACGGACTTGAATAAAGCATGCCCAAAGGATTGCTATCCACTTCCTCGGATCGACCTTTTGATCGACGCTACAGCAGGACATGAAGTATTGAGCTTCATGGACGCTTATTCGGGATATAATCAAATTATGATGAATCCCAAGGACGAGAAGGATACGGCCTTCATGACGGATCGAGAAAGTTACTTTTATAAAGTAATGCCATTCGGGTTGAAGAACGCTGGGGCCACTTATCAGAGAATGGTAAACAAAGTCTTCAAAGACCAAATAGGAAGAAATATGGAAGTATATGTGGATGATATGCTCATAAAGAGTATCGTCCGAAGAAGTCATCCTGGAAGATCTTGAAGAAGTTTTTGATACTTTGAGAACATATCGGATGAGGCTAAATCCGGAGAAATGTGCTTTCGGAGTTTCTTCCGGAAAATTCCTTGGGTTTATGGTATCCCGAAGAGGAATTGAGGCAAACCCGGAGAAAATCAAAGCCTTGCTCGAGATGGAGTCGCCAAGGACGGTTAGAGACATCCAATGTCTAACCGGAAGAGTAGCAACCTTAAACGGATTTATCTCACGATCGGGTGAGAAATGCTTGCCTTTCTTCAAAGCTCTTAAAGAGCTCGGGAAGGCAAAGGATACCTTATGGACCGATGAATGTCAGCAAGCGTTCGAGAAATTGAAGGAGAAGCTCGGGACTCCACCTCTCTTAGCTCGACCTTCAACGGGAGAACAATTATTCACATACTTAGCCATTTCTCCAAGTGCGATAAGCGCGGTCTTAGTAAAAGAAGAAGGTACTTCACAAAATCCTATCTATTTCATAAGTCATGTTTTAATAGATGCCGAGACACGATATCCGGATGTGGATAAACAAGCCTTAGCACTTGTAATCGCATCTCGGAAACTCAGACCATACTTCCAAGCTCATCCAATTGTAGTCTTGACCAACTTCCCGTTGAAGAAGATACTACAGAAACCAGACTTAGCCGGAAGAATGGTCACATGGGCTATTGAGTTGAGCGAGTATCAAATTGAGTATAGAACTCGTCCAGCCATAAAGGGACAAGTTCTGGCCGACTTCATTCTTGAGAATAGCATGCCTAGTTCGGGAGTAAAAAATTCACCCGGTCCAGAGTTATGGACTTTACATGTTGACGGCTCGAGCAACTCTTCGGGGAGTGGAGCAAGACTAATGCTCATCAGCCCGGATGGATTCACTATTCATTATGCTTTAAGATTTAACTTTAAGGCCTCTAATAATGAGGCCGAGTATGAAGCCCTCTTAGCAGGACTAAGACTTGCCCGAGCCCTAAGAGTCCGAGAATTGGAAGTCCGAAGCGACTCGCAGTTGATCGTGAATCAAGTTCGTGGCGTGTACGAGGCAAAGGAAACAAGAATGGCAAATTACTTAGCCAAAATTGATGATTGTCGCCATTATTTCGATCATCTTGAGATAAAGCAAATTCCGAGAAAGGAAAATGAAATAGCAGATGAGTTATCCAAGTTGGCTTTATCCAAATATTCGACCTTAGGCTCAGCCGTTTATATTGAACAGTTAGAAATTCCTAGCATTCGGGAGGCCGAGGCGATGGATATTGACGAAGAGCCTAGTTGGATGAGCCCAATAATATCATATTTGAAGAACGATATCCTTCCGGAAGACGTCAAGGAGGCTAAGGCAGTTAAAAATCAAGCAGCGAAGTTCACCATTATTGAAGAACAACTTTACAAAAGATCGGTCACATAGCCTCTTCTAAAGTGTGTTGGCCCTTCTCAAGCTCAATATGCCTTAGCCGAAGTACACGAAGGAATATGCGGAGCGCATATGGGAGGCCGAGCTTTGGCCCATAAAATAATACGCCAAGGCCTTTATTGGCCGACTATTCAGAAAGATGCCGTGGAATATGTCAGAAAATGCAAGCAATGTCAACTTCATGCATCTGTTCCGAAGACTCCGGCTGTCCCTCTTACATCTGTCTCCAGTCCGATTCCCTTCGCCATGTGGGGAATGGATCTGGTGGGAAAGCTCCCTAAGGCTGCCAACAATAGAGAATATTTGGTCGTGGCAATCGACTATTTCACTAAGTGGGTGGAAGCCGAACCTCTCTCATCCATTACTGAGAAACAAATGGAGAAGTTCTTTCAAGAAAGAATCATCTACAGATTTGGAATCCCAAAGATCCTTGTGACTGACAATGGAAGGCAATTTATCGAAGCCGGCTTCAAGAATTTTTGTGAAAGATATCACATTGAGCATAGAACATCATCCGTGGCGTATCCGCAGAGCAATGGGCAAGTTGAAATAACCAATCGGACGCTGTTGGATGGAATAAAAAAGCGCTTGGAAACAAGTCGAACCAAATGGGTGGAAGAATTACCAAGCGTCCTTTGGTCATATCGCACCACGGATAGAACTCCTACGGGAGAAACACCTTTTCGGCTAGCCTACGGCACAGAAGCACTTGTCCCTGTGGAGGTATTGGCAGAATCAAAGAGATATACTGACTTCAATGAAGAAGCAAATGAAGAAGGCTTGAAGAGTAATCTTGATCTAATAGACGAAGTACGGAGCATGTCAGAATACCGGAATCAAAGATATCAAAACCGAGTAGCTGGATACTTCAATGTTCGGGTAAAAAATAGAAGACATCGTACGGGTGACTTAGTGCTCCGCAAAGTTGCGGCTTCAGACCCAAGAAACCAAGGCAAGCTCTCACCCACATGGGAAGGACCTTATCTCGTCGAACAAGAGACGAAACCAGGAACCTACAAGCTAAAAAGCTTGGCCACGGGCGAGACAATTGATCGAACTTGGAATTCCATGAACCTTCGGAAATTCTATCAATAGAATTAATCCAAATATGTAACATTTGCAGGTAAAGTCGAAAGACCATTTGATTTTCAATAAATCCACGTCTTCATTGTCGACATCTATCTCTTCGAATTATTCGATGGCGTTACACTCGGGACCTAGCTCGGGTAGCCACACGGGAGTTTTCCCCACCTCTCATGAAAGTCCAAGTGAGACTCTCATGAGATGGAATTATTCAATGGCGTTACACTCGGGACCTCGCTCGGGTAGCCACACGGGAGTTTTCCCCACCTCTCATGAAAGTCCAAGTGAGACTCTCATGAGATGGAATTATTCAATGGCGTTACACTCGGGACCTCGCTCGGGTAGCCACTCGGGAGATTTCCCCACCTCTCATGAAAGTCCAAGTGAGACTCTCATGAGATGGAATTATTCAATGGCGTTACACTCGGGACCTCGCTCGGGTAGCCACTCGGGAGTTTTCCCCACCTCTCATGAAAGTCCAAGTGAGACTCTCATGAGATGGAATTATTCAATGGCGTTACACTCGGGACCTCGCTCGGGTAGCCACTCGGGAGTTTTCCCCACCTCTCATGAAAGTCCAAGTGAGACTCTCATGAGATGGAATTATTCAATGGCGTTACACTCGGGACCTCGCTCGGGTAGCCACTCGGGAGTTTTCCCCACCTCTCATGAAAGTCCAAGTGAGACTCTCATGAGATGGAATTATTCAATGGCGTTACACTCGGGACCTCGCTCGGGTAGCCACTCGGGAGTTTTCCCCACCTCTCAAGAAAGTCCAAGTGAGACTCTCATGAGATGGAATTATTCAATGGCATTACACTCGGGACCTCGCTCGGGTAGCCACTCGGGAGTTTTCCCCACCTCTCATGAAAGTCCAAGTGAGACTCTCATGAGATGGAATTATTCAATGGCGTTACACTCGGGACCTCGCTCGGGTAGCCACACGGGAGTTTTCCCCACCTCTCAAGAAAGTCCAAGTGAGACTCTCATGAGATGGAATTATTCAATGGCGTTACACTCGGGACCTCGCTCGGGTAGCCACACGGGAGTTTTCCCCACCTCTCATGAAAGTCCAAGTGAGACTCTCATGAGATGGAATTATTCAATGGCGTTACACTCGGGACCTCGCTCGGGTAGCCACACGGGAGTTTTCCCCACCTCTCATGAAAGTCCAAGTGAGATTCTCATGAGATGGAATTATTCAATGGCGTTACACTCGAGACCTCGCTCGGGTAGCCACTCGGGAGTTTTCCCCACCTCTCATGAAAGTCTAAGTGAGACTCTCATGAGATGGAAGTTTATCCATGAGATACATTTCTCCCCAAGTCCTTCATTCAGGACCATATTCGGGACCATTTGTAATAAAGGCTTGGGAGAAATCAAAATATCATCAACCCTAAGGCATTACACTAAGGGAGAAGACACACGAGACCAGTCAACGGAGAAGCTTAATGCCTCAGTTTGAATAAAACAACAAGTTAAGCTATTATTCAAAACATTTGGCCACAAGGACCAATATTACAGAGAAAGCGCAAAGTTGCGCAAAATTCAACATTGTTTATAAAAATTCCTTTCTCAGAAACGGAAGGAAGAAAAGGTTGAAGTCTTTCACTTCTCAGGAGAATTCTCAAGTTCGGGAGGATTGTCTTCACCAAGCCCGTCGCCACCAGGAGCTTCCTTCTCAAGACTCTCTCCAGAGCCCACCGCTTGATCTTCATCAACATAGAGAAAAGGGTCGGGAGGGCTAAAGGGTTCTTGGCAGTTAACCCCTTCGGGTACGGCTCTTTGAAGAGTCTCATAAACTCTACCGTCTAGCATTCCGCCTAATTCCTTCGGGTTAGGAATATCGACCCGTCGGAGAACAGCAGTGAAAGCGTCATTAAGCCCGAGGCGGTAGGTAGAAGCAGAGAGAGCCACCTGGAGATTCTTGAACTGAGAAGTGCCGAGGTAAGAAGTAATGATCTCTTTCTGGACCACCTCGGGCACCTCATCGGCACTGACGGGGAGTTTACCAGCTCGAACTTCTTCGCGAAGTTGCACGGCAATGGACTCCATCTCAGCTTTCTCGTGCCTTAACTTCTCCATTTCTTGAAGGGCCTCTTCCAAATTTTCCTTGGCCTCGGAGAGTTCCCCCTGGAGAGCCGCCTTGCTTTGGGATATCTCCTTCAGCTTCAAGCTCCTTTCTTCGTCACGTTTCTTCAAAGACCTGACAGTCTTAATAGACTCAGAAAGGTCTGCGGCGGTGCGTTCCTGATCTTCCTTCAGCTCTCGAAGCTGATCTCTCAAGTGCTCGGAACGAATTAGGCACTCGCCCATGTAATGCGCCCCTCCAGAGAAGAACCTGGAGAAAATACGGAATACCAAGTTAAAGAAATCACTTGGAGAACTATGAGGGACTAAGGACGGAGAATTACCTGTAGGCGTTGGCATAGAATTTGTCGTCCGAAAGATCCTTCAGATACTTTCGGTCCGAAGGGATCATCCCCTCAAGAAGCCAAGATCTGGCAGTGTTGGAGTCCCCCAGCACGGTGTCCGAGGAAGTCAGATCCCAGCCGGGAACGAAGACAGGGGACTTTGGGGAGTCCTCCTCAACGGCCTTCTCACTCTCCCGAGCCCTCTTCAAGGGCCTTCCCGAGCGGCTTGAAGGAGAAGCCTGGGGAAACCTATCTCAGGAGGCCCCCCTCCCAAGGAGATGCTCTTCCTTGCGGTCTTCTTGCCCGAAGGCTTGGACGACCCCGGAGCGCCGAGAGCTTGGACAACGGGACCCGTGTCCGAAGCACCACCTTTCTTCGCTGGCTTTCGGGCGAAAGCCTCTTTGACATTCCCAGTTGTCAATGCACGAAGAGCGTCGATATCCAATTTGCTAGACACTGCGACAACAAACGAAGAAAGTCAGAAAGTGCGAAGATAAGAAAAATATACAAAATTGAAGAATGTCAATGAAGAAGGGGCTCACCCGGAGAAAAGCCCCACAACTGAAGAGCAGCCGGATACTCAGGTAAATATCCGTGAACTGCGGCTGAATCTCCGCCGACTTGGATGATCTTTTCTAAAGCCGCTTCTTCGGCGGCGGATAACTCAATGAGATTATTGAGTCCTTTAAGATCAGATTTGGATTTCTTCACAAAAGAAGTTGGGAATGGCGGCGAAACTGGGGGCTGACAAAAGAAAAAGTGATGTCTCCACCCTTTGGTGGAGGTAGGCATAGACTTCGGCAAAATGATGTTGCCTGACCATTCCACAGCGTCGGTTGCCCGACGAAGAAGAGAGAGCCAACCCCCTTTTGATTGACTCTTAACTTCGAAGAAACGCAGAAGAAGGGGGAATGTTGGTTCGACTCCAACATTGTGACAAAAACCAACGAAGCAAGAAACACTTCTCCAACTATTTGGAATAAGGTTGGAGGGAGAAATTCCATAATGGACGAGAAGGTCTTCAAAGATTTTTTGAAGTGGAAAGCGAAGACCTCCTAAGAAAGCATCGTAATAAATGGAGAAGGCCCCGTTCGGGGGCTCTCCAACCCGACTAGAAGGAGACGGGAGTTGGAAGAGATAGTCTTTTGGAATTTCACAGAAATCCCTTAGACGCTGGAGATGTTTGGAGTCAAGATCTCCGGGATAGAACTCGGGACCCGAAGACTTGAGGTCATAATCAATGTGAGAGGGCGTCTTGGGTTTGTTCCTTTCTTCGAGAATTGCTTCTTCGGAAAGCGATTCGGAGAAAATAAAAGCAGGCCAACGATTGTGGCAATCCTGGGGACGAGAAAGGGGTGGGCGAGGCGAATAATGTCTTTGACTCACTCGGAATTTACTAGGAGATTGATTAATACTATCAACTTCCCGCTCATCCGAAGAATCCATAGAAATACCAAGGTTGACTAAGTCCGTTCCTAAGTCGGAGCAAAGAGGTTCTTGGTCAAGAGGGTCGTCCCTAGCTAAGTCAGCAGTCGCTCTCACAATACGAGAGTCAGAAGAGCCAGAGAAAGCATCTTCACTAGAATAATGCATGGATTGGGTTCGGGAAGACGTCTCGGGACTGGAGATCGTGGCAGTCGGGACCTCCGGTCGGGGAAGGGGCTCGGGCTATTTCCTTGCCTTTTCTTAAATTATCCATAATACGGAAATGACAAAGGAAAGAAATGAAGAAAAGTTAGAGAAACTTACTGGTTTGAAGATTGGAATAGCGAGTTGGAGAAAGCAAGCAACGCAGTCAGGGGACTTCAGAGGGAGTTTGCAAGTAAAAAATTGAAAATGAGGATTGAACCTCTATTTATAGTGAGGAGTAGGAAGATGAAGAGTCACATCCAACGGCTATGAATCAAGCAAAGCGACGGTTGAGATCTGGCACATGAAAGGTCGCGATCCAACGACCAACAATGAACAGACACAACGGTCAAGATTAAGGGACTCAAGATCTCAATCAAACGGCCCTTGATCGAATAGGATCAACGGCCGAGATAACACGACCATTCGCATATCAGGAGCAGCAATAAATGTGAATTAGTACGACGGTTGGGAATTGCGAAGGCCTTGGAGAAATAATGGCTCTCATTCAAGACGACGTCTTAAAGTTTCTCCAAGAAGAAAGAAAATTTTCTAAGAAGCCTGGGAGTAACATTCCATACGTTCGAGAAGTCAATCGCACGAAATGGGGGGCTCTGTTGTGGGGAAAAGGTCCCGATGGACCCCACTCGGGAGAGAGCCCCCCCCTCGGGAGAGATGCACCTCCCTCGGGCTGGTGCTTCTCTTCCCTCTTAAAGGGTCCCGAGTGCCTCACTCGGGACATATGCCTCCCTCTTTTGTAATCTGGTTTATTCCTTGAAGAAGGTCCCGAGGGCCTCATTCGGGAGAGACACCTCCCATGTGGGATGGCTCACCTCTTCCCTAAAGAAGGTCCCGAGGGCCTCATTCGGGAGAGACACCTCCTTCTTGGGCAGGTTCATTTCTTCGTTGGAGAAGTGCCACACTTGGGAAAAATATCCAACTCTAGCATTTCTCAGAAGACTCTCTTGACTAAGTCAAGAGGAGTTAGTTACGCGTAAACACTCAGCATATCTATTCCGAGAATTGGGGAGGTGAGTCAGCATAACGGCGATATCAGGTGCGACAAAGAAGGAGCCGTTATTCCACTACTCCACTCACTCCTCAACTATCGATCCGGAATCTAAGGAATCACCGCCTCCAGGTAACTTCTATATAAACCTACCTCCAACATGGAGAAAGGTAACGAGAACTTTCATCTGAGTACTTACTCATTACGTTCTTGAGAACTCTCTCAAGAACCATTATTGTTACCTAGGCTGATTTGAGCGTCGGAGGCGGTTCCCCGGCCAAAGCTAGGCCGGACCGTTCTTGCTTTCTTTGTGTGTGCAGGCATCTCAGTTATTCCAACTTGGTTGGAGAGCACTTAAGGTGGTCATCTCAATATCCGACTCTCGAAGAAGTTCTATTATTCCATTGAAGTCCCAACTCTAGTATAATGATGTTTGGGTGTTTGGAAGGTATTTTTTGGACATCACTATTATTCCATTGAAGTCCCAAAAGTCCCCCTAAGATTGGTTTTCGATTTGTGCTGGAGATTTGCCCTTTTGGTTTGCAGTCTAGGGAGGTAGTCAATCAATCCTGCTGAGCCTAGACCAACTGCCCCTACATGGGTGGTGTGATCTTGGACTACAAAGCTGATGAACATCTTGGTGACTGTAAATATTAAAGTGCCCAACCTTTGAGAATCAGATTTCGAAAGAGTTATAGAAAAGATTGACAAAGAAAGAATGATAAACAAAGTTAAAAATACACATCTTCTTCTTCTTCTTCTTGATCTTGTATGTTTAGTGATTACGAATAGTTTACCAAACAATAAGGAAATGATTGTTGATACGCTGGGCCACTGGGCCAACAATATTCTGATCTAGAACTGCTTGTTGACTATTAAGATCTGCTAACTATGAATTGAATTGCTGTTAGCCACCTAGGTTGGGTGATTACTATGAAATCCCCTAAAATCCAAACTTGATAAGCTTTCATTTTAGGTCCACGAACCCGGAGCACCAGTAGAAGGCAGTTATAGGCCATCAAAGTCAAAGCCGTGGGTCCAGAAGTTGAACCTATGGACTTGGACGATCTAGGAAGTGACTTGACCACCTTAATGGATTTTAAAAGGAGAGAAAAAGTCAACTCGAATGGGTTAAAAATGCATGAAAATCAATGCAAGGAGACCCCATTGCCAAGGTAAAGTATACGATTGAGTCAAGCATGTTTAGAGGTTTCTACCCTTTGAAGCCCATCGAAAACCATTTGTGTGATGAAGTTATGGGGGTGGTCTCCTAGGGGCAGTTGACCAAACTACCTATCTACCCCGTATCGAGAAATGGGTAATTTTGGGTTTTCAAGTCTAGAAACTCTACTTTAAATTTCTTTTGACTCACAAATGAATTGTTTATATTCTTTAGAGGTTGAGAGCTTGGGAGAGGGGACAAAATCGTGAGCCATTTTGGATAGTATGTACTTGCTATTTTAATGGGCTTTGGTCTTTCCTAGCCAACCCTATGTCCAAAATGACTCTCCTAACCTAGACTAGGCTAGTCTAATGATGCCATTTGTATAATTTGATGCATAAATACCATTATCTCAACATATACTGTCCTATGTCCTATGTCCTAGGTGCACTGTGTCTTCTCCTTGAGCTTGGTTTGATCTTCATCTTCATTCTTGAATCTTCTTGTGCTTCAAGCATTAAGTCTTCATGTCAAACTTGAATTGGTCAACCAATTTTGAGTTGGGCTTGTATATTGATCCGTCTTGCATTTGGTCCATGTTCTTCATTTAACTCACTTGGCTTGATTTAAACACACACAACTCAATTTTATCATTAGTACTTTGTGTTTGTTATTATCAAAACTAATGGATTCTGATGTGACAATGCTGATGTGACATTTTTCCAACATTAGCAATAACATAAGCATACCAAGTCACCATGAGGTGCAAGACCCTCTAGCCTTAGTACCTAACACCCATTCACTTGCAAGCTAGACCCAAACCCTATCGACCCAATAGAAGAGAAGAAAGGCCCACCACTGGGAGTAGAAGACAACGTAGATGATGAAAGGGGAGAAGAAGTGTTAGCCATAAGCAAAAAGCGAAAAACATATACACTTCAAGCAAGCAAGCTAGAAGGAGAAACCATATGGGAAGCCACCAAGACCAACATTTAAGAAACCTCCAACAAAAAAGTTGGAGTCGAATTGCAAGTCAAAATGAGGGGACCAAGTAAGTCATAGTGAGGGGCAAATAAGAATTTACTCTTTTTTAAAGCTTGAAATGAAAAATGAAATGACCAACTAAGTATTCTGGGAAATCAATCAATAAAATCTAATGCGTTTGCTGGGAGTCAAACCCGGGTCTATTACTTGGAAGGCAATTATCCTAACTGTTGGACTACAAATGCTAATGAATGTATTACAAGCCAGACCCAAGCCGTATTGAACTAATAGAAGACAAGAAAGGGCCACCACCGGGAGTAGAAGACAATGAAGATGATGAAAGGGAAGAAGGAGCGTTAGCCATTAGCAAAAAACAAAAAATAGATACACTTCAAGCAAGCAAGCTAGAAGGAGAAACCTTATGGGAACCCCAGAATAGCTTTAAAGAAATCTTCAATAGAAAAGTCAGATTTGAAAATGCATTGAGTTGAGCAAGTCATAATGCAAAAGACTAGAAAGCCCTAACCTCGAGAGAAGAAGATGACTAAAAAGATGAAAGGGAAAGAGCATTAGCCATAAGTGTAAAACAAAAAGCGAAAACACTTCAAGCAAGGAAGCTAGAAGGAATAACCTTATGAGAAGCCCCCATTACCAACATTAAAGAAACTTTCAACAGAAAACTCAGGTTTGAAAATGCATTGAATTGAGCAAGTCATAGTGAGTGGCAAATAAGAATTTTACTCTTTTTTAAAGCTTGAAATGAAAAATGAAATTGGCAAATTAATACTATATGAAATTAGTATGATTCTTTTATCAAAGAAAAAATAAAACAATATGGTTTCAATGCGTCTGCCGGGAGTCGAACCCGGGTCTATTGCTTGGAAGGCAATTATCCTAACCGTTGGACTACAAACGCTTACGAACACTTTGGCAAATTCAAACCATATTGTCCTAGCAAAGACAAGAAAGGGAAGAAGAAGCTTAGCCACAAGCAAAAGATAAAAAACAGTTACACTTCAAACAAGCAAGCTAGAAGGAGAAATCTTAAGGGTAGGCCCCAGGAATTGCATTAAAGAAATCTCCAATAGAAAAGTTGGAGCTGAAAATGCATTGAATTAATAAGCGGAAAATAAGGAGTTTATTCTCATCTATAGCTTGAAAAATGAAATGGGCAAATTAGTATTATGTGATATCAGTATGTACCAATGCGTTTGTTGGGAGTTGGACCCGAGTCTATTGCTTGGAAGGCAATTATCCTAAACATTGGACTACAAACGCTAATGAACATATTACAAGCCAGACCCAAATCATATTGACCTTGTAAAAGACAGAAAGGGCCACCACTAGGAGTAGAAGAGAATGAAGATAATGAAAGTGAAGAAGGAGCATTAGCCATAAGTAAACAACAACAACAACAACAACAAAAAAGCCCCTAGATCTAGCTAGAAGGAGAAACCTTAGGGGAAGCCCCCAGAACCAGCATAAAAGAAACCTCCAATAGAAAAGTCAGAATTGAAAATGCATTGAATTGAGCAAGTCATAATGCGGAAGACTAGAAAGGCCCACCATTGGGAGTAGTAGACAATGAATATGATGAAAGGAAGGAGCGTTAGCCATAAGCATAAAACAAAAAAACAAAATAAATTTCAGGCAAGCAAGCTAGAAGGAACAACCGTGTGGGAAGCCCCTAGGACCTGCATTAAAGAAACCTCCAGCAGAAAAGTTGGAGTTTAAAATGCATTGGATTGAGCAAGTAATAATAAGGGGAAAATAAGAAGTTTACTCTGATTTAAAGCTTGAAAAATGAAATGGGCAAATTAGTATTATGTGATATTAGTATGATAGCAATGTCTTTGCTGGGAGTTAGATTCAGATCTATAGCTAGGAAGGCAATTATTCCAACCATTGGACTACAAATGCTAATGAACATATTACAAGCTAGACCCAAATCCTATTGACCTAGTAAAAGACAAGAAAGGGCTACCACTGGGAGTAGAAGAGAACGAAGATGATGAAAGGGAAGAAGGAGCATTAACCATAAGCAAAAAGAAAGAAAAAAAATAGATACACTTCAAGCAATCAAACTAGAAGGAGAAACCTTAGGGGAAGCCCTAGGACCAGCATAAAAGAAACCTCCAATGGAAAAGTCAGAGTTGAAAATGCATTGAATATTTGAGCGAGTCATAATGCAGAAGACTAGTAGCATACAATGAAGATGATGAAAGGAAGGAGCATTAGCCATAAGCATAAAACAAAAATACAAACATTTCAAGCAAGCAAACTAGAAGGAACAACCTTATGGGAAGCCCCTAGGACCAGTATTAAAGAAACTTTCAACAAGTAAGTCGGAGTTGAAAATGCATTGAATTGAGAAAAGTCATAATGAGAGGCAAATTAGAATTTTACTCTTTTTTAAAACTTGAATGAAAAATGAACTGGATATATTAGGCTCTTTTTGGTATCAATTATCATTCTCAATTATGAGAATTTTTCATCATTTTAAATTGTTTGGCATCTATTATCGGTTTTGTTTTTATTTAAAATAATAGAAAAGCCTCCAAAATTCATAATAGACTTTTTGTCTATTATGGATTATAATGAGAATTTCATTATTTTCATTTATGCAATGGTTTACTTAGAATTTTATAGATAAAAATGAGGGTAAAATAGTCAATACACATTTTTTTATAAAAAAAAAAAAACCACACTTTTCTTCTCTTTTCTCACTTGCTTACTATCATTTTTTAATAATATTTTGTTTTGACATACCAAACTTATTTTTCATTCCATAATTTATTTTTAACAAAATTCACCACACCATTTTTCATTCTTGACCAATAATGAATTCTTGTACTTATTTCTTTTAAATAGGCATAATAGAGAATGAGAATTTATACCAAAAAGAGCCTTAGTAACGTTGAAATGAATATGATTACCTTACATTTGCTGGGATTCATACCTAAGTCTATTGCTTGGAAGGAAATTATCCTAACCGTTGGACTACAAAGCTGATGAACATCTTGGTGACTGTAAATATTAAAGTGCCCAACCTCTGAGAATAAGATTTTCCAAAGATTTCTAGAAAAGATTGACAAAGAAAGAATGATAAACAAAGTTAAGAATACACATCTTTTTCTTCTTCTTCTTCTTGATCCTGTATGTTTTACGATTATGAATAGTTTACAAATAAATAAGGAAATGATTGTCGATACACTAGGCCAACAATATTCTGATCTAGAAGTGCTTGTTGACTATAAGATCTCCTAGCCATGAATTGAATTGATGTTAGCCACCTAGGTGGGTGATTACTATAAAATACCCTAAAATCCTGACCTGATAAACTTTCATTTTAGGTCCACGAACCCAAAGTGCCAAAAGAAAGCAGTTGTGGGCCATTAAAGTCGAGTCCGTGGGTCCAAAAGTTGAACCTATGGACTTGGATAAGATACGAGATGACCCAGCCACCTTAATGAATTTTAAAAGGAGAGAGAAAGTTGATCTAGATGGGTTAAAAAGGCAATTTTGGCATGCACGAAAATCGATACAAGAAGATCCCAATGCCAAGGTAAAGTATACCATTAGGTCAAGCATGTTTAAGGTTCCACCCTCTGAAGCCCGTCGGAAACTGCATTCGTATGATGAATGGGGGGTGGTCTCCTGGGGGTAGTTGATCAAACTCATTGCTTACCCCGTACCCAAAAAATTGGGAATTTTGTGTTTTCAAGTCTAGAAACCCTCTTTTATATTTCTTTTGACTCACAAATGAATTGTTTGTATTTTTTGGAGGCTAAGAGCTTGGGAGAGGGGAAAATCTTGGTATTATGTCAAATCATTGGGGATTGAGGCATGCTGAAGCGCATAAAGTGGAGTTAATCGAGTGTTGAGGTCAAAAGACCTCTAAAACCCTATTTGCATATATTCTTTCTTAGTATTTAAGATGATTGATTGCAATAATGGTGGTCGTTGGTTGAATCGAATGGTTGTTTATGTTTTCCATTGTGTCTCCCAACCCCAATGGGTGATGGATTTTGTTATTCCTTCCATTTGAGACCGATTCATCATCTCAAAGATGCCCACGGGCAAGATTCTATTAATCAAATTAGGGCTTTTTAGTTGGAGACTTGTTTGGGTGTTTGGAAGGTATTTTTTGGACATCACTATTGTTCCATTGAAGTCCCAAAAGTCCCCCTAAGATTGGTTTTCGATTTGAGCTGGAGATTTGCCCTTTTGGTTTGCAGTCCAAGGGGGAGTCAATCAGTCCTGGTGAGCCTAGACCAACTATCCCTACATGGGTGGTGTGATCTTGGACTACAAAGCTGATGAACATCTTGGTGATTGTAAATATTAAAGTGCCCGACCTTTGAGAATCAGATTTTCGAAAGAGTTATAGAAAAGATTGACAAAGAAAGAACGATAAACAAAGTTAAAAATACACAAATTCTTCTTCTTGATCTTGTATGTTTTACGATTATGAATAGTTTACCAAAAAAATAAGGAAATGATTGTTGATACATTGGGCCAACAATATTCTGATCTAGAAGTGCTTGTTGACTATTAAGATCTGCTAGCTATGAATTGAATTGCTGTTAGCCACCTAGGTTGGGTGATAACTGTGAAATCCCTTAAAATCCTAACCTGATAAACTTTCATTTTAGGTCCACAAACCCGGAGCACCAGTAGAAAGCAGTTATGGGCCATCAAAGTCAAAGTTGTGGGTCTAGAAGTTGAACCTATTGACTTGGATGATCTAGGAAATGACTTGACCACCTTAATGGATTTTAAAAGGAGAGAAAAGTCAACTCGAATGGGTTAAAAATGCATGAAAATCGATGCAAGGAGACCCCAATGCCAAGGTAAAGTATACGATTGAGTCAAGCATGTTTAGAGGTTTCTACCCTTTGAAGCCCATCGAAAACCATTTGTATGATGAAGTTATCGGGGTGGTCTCCTAGGAGCAGTTGATCAAACTAACTGTCTACCCTGTATCGAGAAATGGGTAATTTTGGGTTTTCCAGTCTAGAAACTCTATTTTATATTTCTTTTGACTCACAAATGAATTGTTTATATTCTTTGGAGGTTGAGAGCTTGGGAGAGGGGAAAAGCTTGGTGTTATGTCAAATTATGTGGGATTGAGGCATGCCAAAGCACAGAAAGTGGAGTTAATCGAGTGTTGAGGTCAGAAGACCTCTAAAACCTATTTACAACTATTCTTTCTTGGTATTTAAGATGATTGATTGCAATAATGGTGGTGATTGTAGTAGTTGGTTGAATTGAATGGTTGTTTATGTTTTCCATTGTGTCTCCCAACCCCAATGGGTGATGGATTCTCTTATTCTTTCCATTTGAGACGGATTCATCCTCTCAAAGATGCCTGCATGCAAGATTATGTTAACTGATTTGGGGCCTTTTAGTTTGAGACCTGTTTGGGTGTTTGGAAGGTATTTTTTGGACATCACTATTGTTCCATTGAAGTCCCAAAAGTCCCCCAAAGATTGGTGGTCAATTTGAGCTAGAGATTTCCCTTTTTGGTTTGCAACCCAGGGGGCAATCGATCGGTCCTGGTGAGTCAAGGCCAATCACCCCTATATGTGTGGTGAGATCTTGGTTTGTTTGATCCATAGTTTGGTCCTCAACTAGAACCTAATTTAATCTACATATTTTTAAGGTTCTTGTAGCTTGTGAGTACTTTGATTTGTGAATTTCTTCAATTCTTGGAGATCATTCTTGTTGTTGACAAGTGAGGAATACATCAGTTGTATTGTGTATTTGATTCAAATTCTATTTCTTGTTAGCTATTATAAATGTTGTATGTGTTCTTATGAATTTTATCATAAGACTTTGCGTGAATAGATGGCAATATGAACATTTTATGTGTCACACCCCACGCAGCCGGATTCGGTCATACTCAAATACCCGTGGGGGTGACAAACCCACACAAACATATGATATAACGTAATCCAAGGACAAGAATAAATCAAGTTTAAATATCAAGTTATAAAATCTGAAATATCAATGTTTACAGTCATCCATTTACTAAAGTTAAAAGTTAACTAATGTTGATCGAAAGAATATCAATCTGAATAAAAAGAGTAGTTTGTTTGCAGCGGAAGTAATCTAAGTAATTCTCTACAGGAAGCCAACTCCATAAGAGCAGTCCTGACATGGGCATCAAGCTTCATGTGCTTCTACTTCTTCTCCAATCGTGCCTCATGATAATCTACTGGCAACAGATCCTCCATTTGAGTGGAATCCTCATAACCTGTAGAATAATCTAAAGAAACATACATATAAAGGAATGAGTTCAACAAAACTCAATAAGGTTAACTCAACAATCATATCCTGCATTCGTTCACAATTTCCACATCACACATATAAGATGGTAATGTACTTAATGACAATAATATGGTAAATGAATGGTTATGATGCTATGCTCCTAACTCTATCATGAAGTCTCTATGGTAGACACGCGTTAAGTTTAACACCAATCTCTTTTGGACGGTCTCAGTCACTCTCTCTCACGGCTCTTAAGCACGTCTTTTGGGTTCTCCATGGTTGTTGGGTAAAGTCATAACAACCCATTGTTGGGGGTATAAGTCAACACTCTCTCACATCTCCATTTGGCATGAGATCTGACGCATGTCAAGGATGACTCTAGGCCCAATGCATAGACATACTGTCTCGTACTACATATGGTCCGGGTATCTCCCCATGCGTAGTGCCCTTTTGGTTCAATATCCTTCCCACCTAGGAATGGCATCCTCAACGGGAGAAATCTTTTGGACTCCATTCCCTTACCCAATGGTCATCCACATATAATGGACATGATGCTCTTCATGTCCTTTCATGGGTTGGTTACCGGTCTTAAGTGCCCATTAGCCCTTATCTATTATATGCAACTCTACCATTCCATGATGACAGTGAACCTGTTTGGTACTCACATGACCCAGACACTGACATCACGGTTTAATCGGCTTCAATACCCTTACCGGAAGGGTAATAGTACTCATAGGGATATCTAGCCAAACATTTATAGACACCTAGCATTCATGTACCTAGGTCTAGATGCACATTCATATAAGGTCACTAGGGTAATGGGCGAACCCACAACCCTGTTGGTAAATAGAAGTAAAGTCTCAAACCAATCCCACACATTCTCATATCATCAGCTACAAGATTCGAAAAGAAATAAATCAATCATACATTCTTACCTTTCATTCGTGTGCAGTCACACACAATCACATAATAATGAACATAAAAATAAAGCAAGATATCAATAATGAAATTTAAATAACATTATTGAACATACAAGACATGGTTAAGTATATTCCTCACCTCTTGAGTTAATCATGCTCTCCAAATTCCCAGAAATCACACTCAAAAGTATGTAATTATGCTCAAAATAACGGTAATTACGTAAGAAAAAGAGTAAGTATTAATTGGGGATCAATTGGGGTTCAAAAGAGGTCCAAAAGGCACTTCCCTGGCATGTCCAGTTGAATGGCTGGTTGCGTAGGCCTACAGGACCAGTTGAATTGCCGAACCCCCCGTCCTCAACCTAGTTTCTGGCAAAATCCATATTTCACTTCCAATTCGAAATCGGATTGAAGTGAGACTTTGGGGTATTTAACAGTAATGGGGTCCTAAAAGTACCCACAATTCATCCCAACTAGGCATCAAACAAAAAGCCCCAAATTCGGCACTCTAGAGTGCTCGCGGACGTCTCTGAGAGGTTTAACACAAAATTGATCACAACAAATCACATAAACATCTCTCAAAACAATGGAAAGCATAAAGGAGAGTAAAATAGAGCATTCATTGCAACCTATTAACTTCAACAACTAAAACCTAACATTCAACTATGAAGAAACACCATCAAACTAAGTTTAGAGAAGAGAGGTTGAAGAACACTCACCTTTCTCGACGTTTCCGTGATGATTCGAGTCTCGAAGCAACATCGCGTGGATGGAATCCAGAATCTCTCTTGGTTTCCCCTTCTCTCCAAGCCTTAGTCCCACTCTAGCATTAGAAAATATGTTATAAGGTGAATGGAGGCATAAAATAGGGTTTTTATACCCATTTTTCCAAAATTGCCCCCAATCTAGGGATGGGCAGTTGAACCAGACCAATCAACCAGTTTGATAGACCGGCCCTTGGTTGAGCCCTCAACCAAGGTCTGATTCCTATGTTTTTTGGCTTGAATAAAAGGTCTTTTAAGTACCTACATTTGGGTATATTTACCTCATCATTTGGATTCTCCTTCATCAATTTCCGGACGCGCCAAAATTGCTTTTAATCCCTTCGTGATTGACCTCTTCTCTTATCTTAAACTTTAGGAGAGTGGATGAGTCATTACTAGGGTCATCCACAACCATTGGGTCCATTTATGAACCTTCGGGCTCAACTCGAATGGCCCACAGTTGTCACAAACTTGAGTTCCCGGTTCGCGGTCCTAAAACCATGGGTTAAAGGGTTAGAAATCCGAGGGATTTCACATTATGCTTATGTCATTTATTACTCAATTCATTTCAAATTATGATTGTGGATATGTTGTGTCAAGAATTGGGTGATAAGGCATCACTTATATATATTAACTGAGAGTTGTGGGTTCACCCATTACCCCTAGTGCCTATGCATTCACTTAGATAACCACATACATGGTCAGTAAATGTCTAGATGCGTTGGCTAGCTAACCCTTGATGCATGCTACTACCTATTTGGCATGGGTATTTAAGCCAAGTGACCCATGATGGTAGTGGTTGGGTCCTGTGGGCATCCAATACGATGTGTTATTTCTGTGGGGAGACATAGACCCACTATTATCATGCATTGGGAAAGTTGCATATATAGAGAGTTAGGGCTCATAGGCATCCAACACAATGTGTCACATCCACCCAGCCGGTACCCTACCTGGCATACCAGAGTATGTGATCCACAGTCCCGAAGATCAAGTATCGAGCAACCATGCCTCCCACATAATCAAGGTTCGAGCAGTCATGAACAATAATATAATCAAGGTCATAGCATATAAACAATGAAATCACGATAAGGATAAGAAACAATATAATCAGAGCGCGGAAATAAAAGATACCAATGTCTATAATCCAAAAGAAAGAGAGTGAGTGGAAATCACTCCCTTAGTAGCAGCGGAAAGTAGATCAAATCATAGTTAAGGTTATAAATCCAAATCTCAAAGGAGAAATAACGAGATGAATATCTAAACAATTGTTTCCTCATTCTTATACAAAATGTCTTCATAAGTGTAAACATAAGAGACTAGGCACAGCCGCTCCCACACCAGGGTCGAACTAATCCTGGAATGTAACGTAATCACCGTCGGGATCTTCACAGTAATCCTCATGGTAGCCAGTACCCGGAGGGTAGCATGCTTCATCGGGGGTCGTCTCGGAGTAGGTGCCATCAAATCCTTCAGTACATGTGGAATAATCTAACAAAACATTTGCATAGAAAGGAATGAGTTCGAAAGAACTCATCAAGGCAATTATTCCATAATACATAAGTCACATGATCCAAAACATAACATGATGCAAGATGATATGAAACAAATGATGCAAATATGATTCTAACTCTATATATGCTAGTCTCTATGGTAGACATGCTTTAAGTCATAGCACCATACTTTTCTTGGGTAGGTCGGGTCATTCGGCTCCGGTAGGCTGTGGGTCCTGCATCCCTCAGGATAATCCATGGCTGGGGTTTAAGTCACCGCTCTCCCACATAACCATTTGGTATAAGTATTGGCGCATGTCACGGTAAAGCCTAGCCCAATGCAAGTCATCTACTCAATCGTATCAAGTCAGATCCGGATACTTCCATTCCTCGCCCCTGGAGATCCTTTCCGGTATCCTTCACACTAGAGTCAGCATAGTCCCTGACTATGGACTCATCAACTCTATTGGTCATCCACAAATAATAGATGGGAAGCTCTCACGTCCTCTCACGAGTTGGTTACCGGTCTTGAGCGCTCGTGAGCCCAAATCTAGCTATTTGCAACCCTACCAATCAATGGTCTCTAACAAGTATCTGCAATGTGATTTATGTCCTCTCACGGGTTAGTTACCGGTCTTGAGTGCCCACCAAACCACATTACTACCAGGGGTCGTTCGGTCTCAATACCCTTCCGATTCGGGTCTGATACAACAAGGACATCTAGCCAACACCACTAGACAAGTCCTATATATTGTAACAACCCCCGTATTTCTAACCCGAGATCCGTATTGCAGGTCCGAGAACCCGAAGGTCTAGTCGGGTAAATTTGTGGAGTGTCTGGATAGAAGTCCATGATCCATACCCTGAACCCATGGATCTGGATTCTCTGTCTGAAGAGCCTGCCTTGCTTGGTAGTTGGACTTCCGAAAGTCAAGTGATGTCTAGAGATGTTCGGAATGAAGGTAAGATCTCCCCCATCTCTTCTTTAGGGCTAGGTTGTACTTGGACATCAACCCCCTAGCAAAAGCACCCTTGTATGGCAAAATACATGGGGGCGGTTGCTAGTGGCGGTCAATCAAACCAAGAGACCGCCTGGAGCGACTGCCTGGTCTGTTTTCAGGGTTTTGCCCTATTTTTCCTCCTGACTTCTATAAAAGGTAACCCTCGTCCAATTTACGAATATTTTATTCGTGGTTACCGTTTTTGGAGGTTAGACGGCTGCGGAGAAGTGCCGAAAGCAGATCTGAAGTGGTGGTAGTGATCTGGAGACCAACCCTTCCCTGTTTCTGGTATTATGGAGTGAGGTAATGGATTCACCCTTCATCCTTTATCTCCTTTGTCTTTCAATTTCGTGTTAACCCATCCCCTCATCATGGTGGTTACCCTTTTGATCAATCGTAACTCTCTTTCCAATCTTCTTGATGTGATTCATCCGAAAACGAAACCTTGCTTTCGTGAAAAGGATAGATCCAGTCAAGGTGAGAGTTCTGGGTAATCCAATGATGGTAATTGTTAGGTTTCCTTTCACCCATTGGCTATAGGAGTGTTAGATTCGAGATTTAGGCCATGATCACTCGAAATCCGGATTGAAAACGGATGATCAGAAGCTTGAGTTTCGGATTGAAACTCTCTGTTTTTGGGGCGGTCACTAGTGGCGATCGCTCAACCTAAGCGATCGGCTGGTAAATAGTGACCAACTAACTTTTGGTTTTGATTCATTTTGATTCAATTGACTTATACATTATTGTAACCCTGTATATAGGTGTTCTCTGTTTGAAGAGAAAGTTTTATAATAGTTTACGGATTCCGTTTTACAGACAATTTACTTATATGTAGGTAAGGACATTCAATCCTATCTTTATGAATAGACTTAAACATGCTAGTCTAGTGTCTATTAGAATTAGTCTTTCATTATATAAGCTGCTGTAATCATGTTTTACATACTAATCTTGTTGTATTGCTGCTGTTTATCTTGTTTACATATATACTTTGTTGATTATGGATGTGATATACTGATGATGCTTAGTATGAGGTTCTGATGGATGAGGTATTCCTTTGGGATATCTTAGCTTGGGATATCAGAAGACTGTGGAATGGGACACATGCCTGCTGATGTCTCCAGCACTGTCATAACTATTGGATGACATTCTTAGGTAGTCTCTAGAATTGCATGGCTAGGTACCGCACATGCTACTACCCTTTCGGTAGGGGGATTGAAACCGGATGACCCATGATGACAGTGATGTGACGTTGGTCCACTGTTAGTCATGTAAATGGTAGGGTTGCATATGTTAGGGTTGGGCTCATGGACGTCCAAGGAACGGACCGGGTGTCGTGAGGAGTCATGAGAGCATTCCGCCCCAACAATATGTGGATGACCATAGGGTTATGGAATGAAATCCAATAGCGGTAGCCAGTCCGTGAGGATTCTCATTCCTAGGTTGCGAAGGATACTGAACCGAGTTGGTTGGTGCCATAGGGGATGTATTTGGACTTCATGTAGACATGTTATCTGTATGACCTTGCATTGGATTAGAAACCCTGACATGCGCCAGTACTCATTACCAATGGTCGTGGTGAGAGAGTGTTGACTTAACCCCAGTCATGGTTTGAAAGCCAGGTGTGGACTTTCCATTTTGCCCAGGATCCCTACAGAGGTAACCAGTCCTTGCTGGATCAGAGTGACTAGACTTACCCAGAGGAGGGTTGGTGTTATATCTTAAAGCATGTCAGCTATTAGAGACTTGCATAGTTATAATCATAGTATCATTCATACTTTGCACTCATTCATATCCTTTATGCATTTCTGCTTTATTGGATAATTGATGGGAATTGTAATTGTTCTTACTGAGTTCTCTATAACTCACTCCTTTATTTGTATATGTTTTCTTAGCCTACACAGATGGAGGAAATGTGTCGGAAGATGGACTGGTTTCCAATGAAAGAACCTTCCCGTATGAAGAGGATGTGGCACCGGCAATGGGAAATGGAGAAGCCTGTGCGAGAGCTCTTGCGAATGCATGGAGTGCGCTTATCTCACCCATTGATGGACAGAGACGAAAAGTTGCCAGGCAGTTCGCTCAACGTTTAGAGAAGAATTGGAGGACCCCTCATCTTGATAAACTTGAGTCTAAGTTTATAGCTTTAGAGAAGGAAATGGGAAAGAAAATAATATAACTTTTTGATTGCTTCCGCTGAACTCGTATTCATTTTGATTTATTATTCTTTCATTTATTATTTTTATTGGAGTATTTGGACTTCTGTAATCCTTTTAAATTCATTTATTGAATTGTTATTGCTCTTGATTGTCTTTATTATTGTTGATAAACTAAAACCGTGGATCCTGTGACGGATCACTCCCACGGGTTGTCGGGCGGGTAACCGAGACCGGCGTGTGGGGTGTGATATATATAACATCCAATAATCTGGGAAAGCGTCGATGGGCATTTTCGGTAATATCCCATACTATTCCCTCCGATGTCTAAGGACAAAAATGTCAAAAGGACATTCCCCAATCCCAAATCATACTTATTCAATCACATTCTCAATTTCATCATATCATAAATACATGATACTTCATCTTATTGAAAAATAAGTCATAACATCACATGATTAATCCTGCATGTAATTGACAAGAATGAATAGTCATGATAACCAAAGAGTATATAAACATGGTACTACTGTCTTAAAGTACATACATGAGTCATATGATGTTCAAATACAACAAAGAAGATGAATCTACTAAGTTGCCAACATCAATGTGAGATCCACATAGTCTATGTAATATGGTGATAATCGTCCTTACCTTGAGTCGAGATGAAGATAATCCAATGATCAAAAGAGAATGGTCCAAAGATGGTACTTAGACCCTAGACAAACATAAATGAAATATTAGAAAAGAAATCGGGAAAATCTAAGGTCGAACGGGTCCGAGCAAAAACACAATGCAACAATCAATTGCTTGACTGACTTAGTCGACCAAGCAGTCGACCAAGTGAACAGTGCGGGGCTGAATAGTGAATTTCGATTCCAAACTTATCTACCGGGGCTCAAATCACTCTGAAATTTGGAGGGGTTGTTAGGAACAGTATAAGTACACTATCTAGCAAGTAATTAACATAAATCAATGGTCTAATTAGGAATCCCCAATTTGAAACCCTAAGTTCTATGTACTAGAATCATAGTTTTCAAATGAATTCAAATGCAATTGCAAGGAAAGTTAGGGAATCAGCTAGGGGAAAGATAAGTAATAGATTAGAATCAAATGCTAGCATAGAATCAGACTTAGCATACTTTATAATTCAATTTAGGACAAGAAAACAAGTTGCTATGAAGAAAATCATGTAAATGTATAGACAAGAATCAAAATGGGAGCATAGCATAGGTAGAAATGAAAGGGGCTTATGCATTAGCAAGGAAAGTTCACATGAAGTGGTGGTTGCAAGGTTGTAGCACCATCTTCATGGTTTCAACAGCAAGTAAGAGAAGGGATTAGAGTAGAATAGAGAGTGAGAGAGAGAACACATACCTTGGAGATGATTTTGGGGATGAGAGACAATGATTGGCAATGATTGATGCAAGAATCCTTCACCACTACCAAGGGAATGTCTTGGGAAGCTCTCTCCACGTTCTCAAGAGACTAAATGAGTAGAATAGGGTTCTAATCACGAGGTTTACTTAAGTAGAGAGGAGAATATCCAAAAAGCATCAAATTCTCAGATTTGTAAATCCTTTGGTCAACTGGCCCAGTCGACCAAACTAGTACAGCAAGCTTTGGTCAGGGAATTGGAAGTCCAGATTGAGTCAAATTTGATTGGGCTTTCTCCTACAAGTCAATTAACAAGTCTAGATCAGAGTATTACCTTCGAATCAAGTCCGGAAGCACATTAGGTACTTCAACTAAACTTCCCCTCTTCTAGGTGTAGCTTCTCACCGAACACTGATAGTGCATCCAAGTAAGGGGCACCATCGTCAATGTCCATGGGCTCGGAACCAAACACCAAGTCTTCAACTAAAAGGGCCCACAATTCTCTCCTTTTTCCACTCCGGGTCTTTGGACCTACAAACATCCAGGATTCCAGGTCAGGGTCAAGGTTATGATAGGGCTGGATTTCACACAATGTGTGATTTTCATGGGGAGACCACGAGAGTGTCCGCCGAAGCATATGTGTACAACTATAAGGTTACAGAATGTTAACCTAGCACGATGTGTGATTTTAATGGGGAATAACATTCCTAGCTGAGAACAATATGTGGACCAATAAAGCACTAGGCATGAGGGAAGGTATCTGGATCACACGTAGAATGAAATGTAGATGACTTTGCATTAGCCTATGTTTATCCCTAACACACACTAATACTCATTGCCAATGGTGTGGTGAGACAACGATGACCAAATCCCCAACCATGGTGGATGTGATTGAACCCAACATGATGTGTTACTTCCGTGGGGGATCAAAGTGATGAGACCTTCACAGATGA
Organism: Hakea prostrata; assembly: GCF_041222555.1. Classification (NCBI taxonomy): domain Eukaryota; kingdom Viridiplantae; phylum Streptophyta; class Magnoliopsida; order Proteales; family Proteaceae; genus Hakea; species Hakea prostrata. The sequence continues at coordinate 54,149,465 of NC_142608.1, read as the reverse complement.
GGCTAGTGTTGCAACATAATGTGTGTCAGTCATAGAGACTGCACTTGTTAGAGCTTAGGAGCATCTTTGCATATTCATACATTTTCTCATTTCATTTACATTTAAATATGTATATTACACATTGTTTCCTGTGTTGGATGCATATATACATATATTTTCTTTGGATTTAGTTGTAGGTTATGAGGACTGTGTTTTTTTAGAGAGTCCGCCGGCGGCGGAGTCCCATGAGGGACTAGCGGGAGAGGATACTGAGACATATGGTGAGTCGTGTCCCTACTCGGACTGCTCTTATGGAGTCCAACCATTTTGAGGACCAAGAGAAACTATATAAGAATGTGGTTGCCTTGATCTCTATTATCTATACACTTCATCGTGTTGTTAGGTGAGGGTGCTATTGTACTCTTAAGTACTTCCTCGATAACTTTGAGACTTCCGCTATTAAAGATTTACCTTTCCTTTGAACTTTGATTATAACTTTGATCATCTTTTGACGATGACTGTAATAACTTTGATAATTTGATACCTTTTTATTCCTTTGCTCTTGGATCATGCTATGTTGTATTGTGTGGTTATAGATTGGCTGTGAACCTAGATCCTTTAATATATATGTATCACCCCCACGGGTATTTGGATAAGTCCAATACCTGCTAGTTGGGGTGTGATAGAAGTAAGTATCAAAGCCTAGGTTCACGTACAATCTTAACTCTAATACTGTATAGCGGGGCACCTTGAGCCACCAATCCATAAGTGACCCAAATAAACTAGAAGTGAATAATAGGTACAAGTTTCTGACTTGAAACCAATAATGTGATAATTGGAGCATAATAAAGCTAACCCGAATAATACACTATAACATTATGAAGCTTAAAGGTCATGCAATGATAGTAATCAAGCAAAGCATAAAACACAATAATGTATACGAAACAACATAAATAAATGCATAGCTCTTAAGTTGTACAACCCAAAATAAAAGTGCAAGAGCATGAATAATCATGCATAATAAGTGCATAAAACATATCCATAACCAAATACAAGCCAAAAATAAATTAGCGATGACTGAGACTAGATGGGACAAAAGCGTCAGAAATCCTGAGGTGGTGGTGGTGGAGGCCTGTACTGACAAAGAAAGTTCTCCCAGTGGATCACTCGGTCTTGCACATCTATCAGCCACTGATACATGTCCCATTGGCAATCCTCAATGTCCACCGCGGCGCTACCTGCCCTCAATCCTCCCTAGAAAAGGAAAGTTTCCCATTGTGAAGGATCTCTTGTAGGTCCAACCAATGACTCTGGAGCCTCTCAATCACTAGAAGAATCACCCTCCTCCATGTGGCCCTTTGGTTGTATCTCCTCCTGTGTTGGTAACTCAGGTAAGTGAGCTACATTCTGAAGACTCATTTGAGAGATAAGTTGTCTCCCAATGTTATCTCCCATACCACCAACGAGCTCCTCAGTGTTACTAAAATCTATCGGAAGTAACGGAAGATTCGGGTTAGGAGACAAACGAATGCAAAGTTTACTACCATGGGTTTCTCGACTTGGTAGATCATTGCCTTTTGTATAATGTAAGAAAGGTCTATAGGATACCCCACATATAAGGGCTAAGGTGACAAAGGCCTGGATAAGTGAGATCTCATCTTGGTGCCTTCCCTGATTGGTCTAGAAGTGTTTGGCTAGGGAAACCCCTATCATATCTAACCCTATCAGAAGGGGAATTGAGACCAAGTGATCCGTGGCAGCAATGGGGATTTGTTGGCGCTCAAGACCGGTAACCAACCCGTGAGAGGACATGAATCACATTGTAGGGGTCATTCATTGGTAGGGTTGCAGTAGTAGACTTGGGCTCATGGGCGCTCAAGATCGGTAACCAACCCTTAAGAGGACATGAGAGCTTCCCGTTTACTATTTGTGGATGACCAATAGGGTTAAGAGTCTATGTAGTCGGGAAGGAGATGATGACTCTAGGGGGAAGGATACCAGAAATGATCATGGGAAGTGAGGAATGGACGTATCTAACCCTAAGTAGATGTGACTCAGTAGATGACTTGCATTGGGCTAAGTTTAACCCTGAACACACGCCAATACTCAGACCAATGGTGATGTTAGAGAGTGGTGACCTAAACCTCAGCCATGGAATGTCTGGGAAGAATGCAAGACCCAATTACCAATGGAGAACCCAAGATAACGGGAAGGTTGAGAGAGTGTGATTTGAGACTTACCCAAAGGAGGATGGTGCTATGACTTAAAGTGTGTTTGCCAATAGAGACCACCATATATAGAGTTAGAAGCATGCTTACATTCATTGTTTCATATCATTGCATTTATGTTTGCTATGGATTGTGTGAAGGTGTTTATTATGATTGAACTACTTGCTAAGTTCTTTTGAGGTTACCCTTCGGGGGACATGTTTTTAGATGCTTTTGCAGGAACGGAAGAGAACCCGTGCTTCGGTATGGAGGACCCTTCCCTACATGGTTCAACTACAAAAATCAATGGAGAAGATCATGACCAGTGGTGCAACCAGCACACAAGTTTGGACTATACTGATGACTCTTATTGACGGCAGCCGGCATCATTTTATTCGCTGATGGGATTGTGAGCTAGAAGCTGACCCGAAGTTACAAGAGCACAATCCTAAGGTGAAGAAGATGAAGACTGAAAAAGAAGAAGAGCCGACAGAAGATTTTGACTAGTTTACTCTTGTTCTTCTAGACTTTTATTTCTATTGTAATAGCTTTAGACTTTGCTTTAGATTTTCGATCTACCTTCCGCGTTTGTTGTGGGGTATATTTCCGCTATACCCTACATTTATCTTTTGATTGGTATCTTGTTATCCGCACTTTGATATTCTTTTGTGATCCTTCTGAGATCCTTTCTTGATTATTATTCTTAATTTATTTCAATACAGTGATTTGTCCTTGCTTTTGATCATATTATCGTGCTATGTGGGATATGATCGCCCTAAACTTGATCTTCGGGGTTGTGGATCACACACTTGGGTATTCCAAATAGGGTATCGACTAGGTCTGACCACTGTGCCTGCAAGACTTGGCCTCGTTTCTGTAACCACTCTTGTTGGCTTCCAGAACCTCCTCCACGGTGACCATCTCATAGCTCAAATTAAGCAGTTCTGCTAGAGTTTTGGGCTTCTTCTGCACAATGGATTGAACTAGACCTTCATTGGTTATTGCCCTTTTGAAGGCAGTGAAGGCCACCTTATCGTTAAGATCCTTTATCAAGATGGATAAATCATTAAAGCGTGCTATGAAGTCTTGGACGGACTCAGAGGAGCCTTGTCTAAAAGCCAAAAGATTGCCTTCGGTCTTTTCTTTCTTGATTCCACTCTTGAACCGAGTAGTAAAGGCATATCCCAGTTTGTTGAAATTGTGGATGAAGTGTTTAGGCAACTGAGAGAACCGAGTGGTTGTTGGGCCGATTAATGAGGCTGGAAAACATCTACACTTGATGGCATCAGCCCCACCACACATAGTCATGATAGAGTTGAGATGATTGATATGCACCATGGGATCTATTGTTCCATAATATACAATAAAAGAAGGGGTTCAAAAACCCGCAAGCAAAGGAGCTACCAAAATTTATCAGACGAAAGGGTCTTGTTAGAGAACCTATTGCATCTTGTCGGAGATTCTCTGGTCTTGCCAGCTCAAACGTTCGTTCTTGGCCTAGATCTGCTAGTAGAGGTTCTCGTCCCTCACGGATGCGGATGGCTTCCCATTATGCTCTTTCAAAACCTTTTTGCTTTTTGGAAGTTGCAGTCTTCCAACTAATGTAACAACCCCTTTAATTCTAACCTGAGATCTGTATTGCAGGTCTGAGTACCCGAAGGTCCAGTCGGAATAAGTTGTGGAGTATCCAGAATGAAGTCCATGATCTATACCCTAAGCCCATGGATCTAGATTCCACCGATGAAGAACTTGCCTTACTGGGAATCCGAAGAAGAACCTGTAGAAACCTTGATGGACTAGGAATGTGGATCACCAGTAAGAGACAAGATGTGATTGAAGATGTATGGAATCAAGGTAAAATCACCCCCACATGTTAGTTAGGGTTAGGTTTGAGTTGGGGATCAACCACTTGAGCAAAGCACCCAACTAGGGGGCGGTTGCGTAAGGCGGTTAATTGACAAATCAACTGCCCCAAGCAACCGCCCATGGTTGTTTGCAGAATTTAAACCCTATTTTTCTCCAGTCCATTATAAATAAGCAACCTCGAGCTTTTTACTCATTATTATATTCGAGATTCTGCTGTGGAAGGTTAGGAGTCAGAGAACACATGGTGGAATGTGAAGGAAGCATGATTTGCAAGGAAGATCCAATCCCTCGTCAGTTTAGCAAATCTTTCAGAGGTAAGTTGATCTCACACCCTCTACATTCTTTCTTTATCTCTTTGAATGGTGTGAATCCATCCTCCTTGATTGGTGGTAAGTTATTTTATGATGATCCTCTTCTCCATCAGTGATCTTGATTGGATCTTATCCAAAAACGGATCCTAGCATCCAAATAAAGGATGGATCTGATTGAAGGAGACGATGAGGATATTAAATCACTATAAAATTTTAGGGTTTTGGTTTGTGCTTGTGTTTAGGCTCCTTAAGGATGAAATTCAGATCTAGATGATCTCAAATCGGACTAAAATTAGGAGATCAAAAGTCAGAATTTAAGACTTGGAAGTTGTCTGGAATAGTGGAGGTTGCTTAGGGCGGTCGCTTGACCAACCAATCGCCCCCAAGCAACCGGCTGGTTCACAGCTAAGTCAGTCCAGTTGTTGCTCTGTTTTGACTCCTGTCTTTAATGTATTTTTACAACCCTATTCTAGGTAGTCTCTGAAGTTCTCTGGACTTTCTAATTGTGAGGTTCGATTGCAATTATAGTAGTTCTTACATTCTGACAGGTAAGGACACATTCTTGTATATATGATGAGATATGATCTATGATGAACTATTTGATTAATTGTATGCATCACTATTCTTATAACTTGTTGTAATGGTATGATGCAATGATTCATAGTTGAGTATATACTATGGATCATGTTTAGATGTATTTCAATTACTTTATAATGTTGAATGATTGATTATGTAATGATGAGTTGTAACTATGGCAGAGGGTATCCATATTGGGTATCCATTGCTTAGGATATCATGAGTTGTGATATGGGACACTGCCTACTGATGCCCCCAACACTATCATGGTTGTTGGATGACATACCTAGAAGGTCTAGAATGCATGGCTAGGTACCCATACATGGTACTACCCTTTCGATAGCGGAACTGAAGTCGAATGACCTGTGATGACGATGATGTGACTCTTTGTCACACCCCACCCAGCCGGATTCGGTCATACTTGAATACTCGTGGGGGTGATACACTGCAAGACCTAGGTTCAATGACAATTCCATATAACACATGATATAACATGAATATCGATAATGTAATTAATGATAATGATATGATATATGAATAATTATGATATTATGCTCCTAACTCTATCATGAGGTCTCTATGGTTGACACGCATTAAGTTTAAACACCAATCTCCTTTGGGCGGTCTCAGTCACTCTCCCTCAACAAGAGACGTCTATTGGGTTCTCTACGATTGTTAGGTAAAGTTCTGTCAAGCCATGGTTGGGGTATAGTCACAACTCTCTCACATCACCGTTTGGTATGAGATTTGGCGCATGTCAAGGATAATTCTAGCCTAATGCAAAGTCATACGGTCTCGTACTACATATGGTCCGGATTTCCCCCCTCATGCTTAGTGCCCTTTTGGTTTGATACCTTCCCACCTATGAATGGAATCCTCAACGGAGGCATCTGTTGGACCCCATTCCTTAACCCAGTGTTCATCCATATATAATGGACATGATGCTCTCCATGTCCTCTCACGAGTTGGTTACCGGTCTTGAGCGCCCAGGAGCCCTTATCTATTATATACAACCATACCTCTCTATGATGATAGTGGGCTTGCTTGACACTTAGGACCCAACCACTAACATCACGAGTTAACCGGCTTCAACACCCCTACCGGAAGGGTAGTAGTACTCATGAGGTCACCTAACCAAACATTTCTAGATTTGCCCTAGGTATGTCAATTAGAAATCAGAGAAAGCACCAAGGGCAACGTAGGAATGTGTCCCATACCACATCCACTGGTGTCCAATGATAAAAATGCCAAAAGGGCATTCTCCATTCCCCAATCAAAATCTAGGCAATCACATAAGGTCACTAGGGCAATGGGTGAACCCACAACCCTAGTTGGTAAATAGATATAAGAGAATATAAGTCTCAAAACCAATCCCACACACATTCTCATATCATCATTCAAACAATATTAAAAATGGAAGCAAACATACCTTCTTACCTTTCATTCGTGCAAAGTCCCACACATAATCACAAGATAATAAATACTAAAGCAAGGCAAGATATCAATAATGAATGTTAAACATGCAAGATAAGGTTAAGTATATTCCTCACCTTTCTAGTTGGTATAAAATGTTAAACATGCAAGATAAGGTTAAATATATTCCTCACCTTTCTGGTTGGTATAAGCTCTCCAAAGTTCCATAAAGTCAGATTCACGAGTTGGTGATTATAATCAAAATAAACCTAATCATGTAAGAAGATCAATAGACATAAATTAAAAGTCAATTGGGTTTTAAAAGAGTTCCCAAAATTATCCAACAAAAGCCTAATCTGCCAACTAGGTTCGAACCTGCCATTCTCAACCTAGTTTAGGCGAAAATCAATATTTCGCCATCGATTTGAAGTTGAATCGAAACAAAACTTTGGGAATGTCTAATTGGCAGCAATAGGGTCCTAACGGTACCTTCAATTTGATCCAATTCATTCTGGATCAAAAAGCCCCAAATTTGGCTCTCGTGAGTGCCCGCGCGGCGCCTCGAGAATCAAAACTCAAAATCGTTTGCAACGATTCGCACAAACCACTCACAAATTAAAGAGAAACATAAATAAAACTATTTGCAAGCATTCATTAGGCTTAACATGCAACAACTACCCAAATCCATCATTTATTGTGAAGAACACCTCATAAAACCAAGCTCAAAGAAGAGGGTTTGAGGATTCTTACCTTTTCTAACGATTCTGCAATGATTCGAGTGTCGGCACACTTCCGAATGATTAGGAATCTTCCCTCCCTTGGTTTCTCCTCCTCCTTTAGCCTCAGCCTCGTACTAGCCTTCTAAAATGCGAGTATGAGAGGATAGGAACTCAAAATAGGGGTTTAAACATAAAAAACCCGATTCTGCCCCAAACTAGGTAGAGGGGGTGGTCGACTGGCTGTTCAATCGGCCCAATCAACCAGCCTTGGTTGAGGGGCCAACCAAGGTCCGATTCAGGTGATTTTTGGCTTGGTGGAAAGGTCTTTTGATGATCTTCGATTTGATATTCTCCATCGCCAATCTACAGACGTTCCAAAATCACCCTTTTTACACCATCATGATTAATCTTCCCTCTTCCTTAAAACTCTAGGAGAGTTGTTGAGTCATCACAAGAGTCATCCACAATCATTGGGTCAATTTTCCATCCTTCGGGCTTGACTTGAATGGCCCACAGTTATTGTCAACTCGAGTTTCAGGTTTGTGGTTTTTTTTAACCATGGGTTAAAGGGTTAGAAATCTGGGGGATTTCACACTCTTTCTCATCCTACAACGGTAGCCAGGGGCCAACCAAGGTCCAATTCAGGTGATTTTTGGCTTGGTGGAAAGGTCTTTTGACGATCTTCGATTTGATACCTTATTCGCATCAATCGAATTCTCCATCGCTAATCTACAGACATTCCAAAATCACCCTTTTTATACCATCGTGATTAATCTTCCCTCTTCTTTAAAACTCTAGGAGAGTTGTTGAGTCATCATAGGAGTCATCTACAATCATTGGATAAATTTCCCATCCTTCGAGCTTGACTTGAATGGCCCACAGTTATCGTCAACTCGAGTTTCGGGTTCATGGTTTTTTTTAACCATGAGTTAAAGGGTTAGAAATTTGGGGGATTTCACACTCTTTCTCATCCTACAACAGTAGCCAGTTTGTGTGGAGATCCAGTGGTCCACTGTTGATCATGTATTGGTAGGGTTGTATATTAAGGTTTGGGCTTATAGACATCCAATGAGCAATTGGAAGTTGTAAGGGGTCATAAGAGCATCTGCCCCAACAATATATGGATGACCATAGGACTAGGGAATGGAGTCCAACAGAGGTAGCCAGTCTGTGAGGATTCTTATTCCTAGGTAGAGAAAGATACTGAACAGAGTTGGTTGGTGCTATAGGGGAAGTATCTGTACTACATGTAGTATGTCACTGTATGACCTTGCATTGGATTAGAAACCCTGGCATTCACTAGTACTCATGCCAATGGTCGTGGTGAGAGAGAGTGGACCTAAACCCCAACCATGGTTGATTGATGAGGACTGAACTCCTTGCCTGGGATCCCAACAGAGGTAACCAATCCGTTAGGGATTAGAGTGACTAGACCTACCCAGTGGAGGGCTAGTGTTATATCTTAAAGCATGTCTGCCATTTAAAGACTTGCATAGTTAGATTCATAGTTGCATCAATATACTTGCATATCAATCTTTATATATTTGTTGATTATCATGATACAATGTTGATATGTATGTGAGATGTGTTTCCTTACTAAGTTCTTAGAACTCATTCCTTTTTTTATGTTGCATTATATTATACAAATGGGTATACTGGATCAAGAGAAATTCGGTATGATTGGAATGACCCCTGTGAAGAGGTTATGGAGGCGCTAATGGGAAATGGATATGTACGTCATGAAGCAACCTGCGGATGCTTGGAGTGCAATTATAGCCCCCATTGATGGCAGGAGGAGGCAGATAGTGTGCCATTTTGTGAAGTTAGTGGAGGAAAGTTGGATGGCTCCCTTTATTGCAAAATTTTGAAGAAAAGATCATTGCCCTCGAGTGAACTAAAAGAATCAAACGGAATTAGTTTAACTTTTGCTTCCATTGAACTCTACAAATTTCGGAACATAATTACTTTATTCCTTTTTCCTGGATTTATTCCTTTGAGTATTGGACTCATGTAATTCCCTTTATTTAATTATTTGGATTATTTTTGCTCTTGATTATTATTGCGAGCATTTATTAACATTGATGGTAAACCGTGGATCTTGTGACTGTGAATTGCACCCACAGGTTGTCGAGCGGGACCAACACTGGCGGGTGGGGTGTGACAGCTAAGGTACTAGGAGAAGAGTGCTCGACTTGCTACATCCCCAACCTGTCTAAGACAGAATGGGGATTTCCTGCTTGTTGAACTCTTCTTTGTTCTTCTCTGATCTTTGCAAAGTTAGTGGGGAGTAAATTTACTCCAACTCCGTGGGCCCTGTCTTGTTGATCGACAAGGGAGGGACCATCGTCTTCAGAAGAGCTGCAGTAGGGTCTGTTGGAGGCATAAGTTGAGTGCACTGGGTCACCATCATCTGGAAAGTGGGCATCATCTCCATCATCTTGTTTTCCAGGGCTTGAGCCCTAACAAAGTCATATGTGGGGGTTGAGGTCTTTCCTTGAAAGGGAAATCCTCCATTGAAAATAGTTGTTTGTTCTTGGACTTCACGGGGTGGTGACAAGCGAACAACTTCCTTAGAAGTACCCCCTTTTGAGTATTTTGTTTATTTTTTCCACCACTTCGTCCACATCCTTGAGACTTTGAACCGTTATTATCAGAAATTTCCCCTACCATCGTCACTATAGGGTAAAAGCACAAGAAAGAGGTAAAAGACATTTCTTTCCCACAGACAAAGCCAAATGTTGTTCCAAAATTTGTCAACCACAGTTTAGCCACGAAGTAATCAAACTTAGTATCTATAGACCACAGAAAACACGTGAGATTGGGCCACCTCTGTGGACAGGAAGTCGCCTCCGATGGAAAATTCAGATTTTGGATAACACAATTCTTCATAGGGAGGAATAAGTGCCTGAAGAGATTAAATTCTCTTGGGTAGGTGCTGGAGTTAATGCCGGATTAACTGGGCTTGTATTTTTTTTTTTACTTAATGTAGCATAGTTTGGCTTAGCTTGCCTTTTTTTCTCCTCTAGAAGAAGGTTTAAATGACCGTTCTTATACTATAGAGAAGGTTCCATGGAGAAGATAGATGATAGTCGTTGGATGGCTTGATCCAATTCCCAAGGGGAGATCCAAGGTGAAAGTTCAGCTTGCTTGTGCTTGAAGCAATTGGATTCAAAAACCGTAAGAATGCTGAAAATATCTTTGACTCCAAATGTGACACTTTTGGCTCTGATCCTTGACAAAATAGTTGGAAGCAATTCCCTAAGAATTTTGGCTAGTAGGCATATTTGTTGATAAGTGTGCATCATTAAATGCATAGGTATGATGCATTAAATGTTGAATTTAATGCCTTAGCATGCGTACAGTTGTATAAGGATATCAACTTATCCAAATAGAATCTTGCTAACAAGTTGTGGCCACGAGATGTGTCAAGCAATGTGTCCAGAATATAACTACCGCCAAGCGGCTGGGCCAGTAACCCTTTTCCGAGGAGTGCTGAGAGCTTAGTCCAGAGTCAAGAGGCTAGTCCGAAAGTTGGATCCCAAGGAGATCTAAAGGGGCCAAACAAAGGACTAGGCCAAACCTGGTTGACCCTAGTTTGTATGGTCTACTCCAATTCGAAAGTCTAAAAAATAGTTTGATATAACCCCCACCAAAGAAAGCGTGAAAGAGCACGTTTAATAGAATGAATCACTGATTGGGGGTAGGAGGAAGCAATTTATCCACTATTCAGTGATGCTATAAATCACTGAACTGATGAGTGTATGTGAATCTTCCTACATAAGAAAGTGACTTTGCCTTCCATGAAGTTAATTGACTTTTAATATGGGAAATTAGCCCAGCATAGTCCGTCAGAGTGGGATGTTTGGAAGTAAGAGGGATTCCAAGATACCGTAGAGGAAAGGTCCTCACATGAAACCCTAGTGTGTTACAAATAGAACATTGAAGTTTAGTAGAAGTATCGGCAAACAAAATGACAGATTTACCTCGGTTATTTAAAACTTTTTTTTGGAGCGGGTAAGTTGATATTATGTGGGGGCGGGAATATTACTAATATAAGTGCTGCAGGATGGGTGCGAACCCAAGACCTCCCCATGGGAGTTTGTATTATTATTTAAGACTTTTTTTTTTTTTTGGAACTTGAGGTTCATCTGGGGATTTAGCTCCTCAGGGGGTGAGCTTTTTTTAAAATTAATGCCGCCGAGTGGGTGCGAACCCAAGACCTCCCCTAGGGAAGTTGAGTCTTTAACCGCTTTAACATACCACCTTTGGCAAATTATTATTTAAGACTTTCTTAGCATAAAACCCATCAAATAATCTCAACCCTTCATTACCTTTAAAGACACGTGTCATTGGCATAGATGTGGAAAAAAGTCCTTAATTTTGTTATTAAAAGGAAAAACAAAAAAAATAGGTCCGTAGCGCGGAGGAGCGAAAAGTTTCTGATTCCCGTTTGTTAGGGCGAAACACAACAGCAGATAATTCACTGCAGTCTACAGAGAGAGTACAAGAGCAATCTTGTTGGTTATTTTCGAAAGATTTCAATCAAACGGTTATAACTCAAAGGAACCATTGAAGAAGGTCTTCACGGATATTTCTAATTTTAAATTTTAAATTATCGACCACGTATCTCGTTCGAAGACTGAGAGGCAAAAACCTTTCGCTTTCGCATAAATATCGTCTCTCGTTAAACCCTCTCTGCCTCCGTCTTCCGTTCTCTTCTCCAGAGAAACCCTAATTTTTTCCCAAGGTTTATCTATAAAGGAGCATTCTTTATTGTATGTTAGGGTTTATCGTGTTACCTGGAGTGCCTGTTCCACTTGCAACAAAGATGAATCACCTGTTCAGGAAGTCATTTGCGATCGTTTCCTTGGGGTCGAAGCACACTCGAACTGGTTTGATCTCAGTAGAGTCAGTGCGTTTCTCTTCAGCTGCAGTAACAACTGGAAGTGTAAAATGTGTCGGTGAAATTCGTTCATCTTCGTGTTCTGAGTTGCCCGTAAAGCAAGAATTTGGTTTGGGTGTTAGAGATTTTCATTTTTCGGCTGCTCCTTTGGCATTTAGAGCTTCAGTAACCGCAAGTGCGCAGCATGCTGCGGTTGAAGATTTCTATGTTGAGGAGAGGTCTACGGGAAAGAAGGTTGGTGGAGAGACCGACGAGGGGCTTGAGATTGCTAAGCTTGGGATTGCTCCTGAGATTGTTTCTGCTCTCGCAAAGAAAGGAATTGCGAAGCTTTTCCCAATTCAGGTCTGTCACTTTTTATTTCTATAAAGTCTTTTACCGTACCTTTTGCGTTCATTGCTCTGAATCTGATTCCGTTTATAATTGATTACAAACAAAACCCTCTTCTTGTTCTCTAACTTGAATATCATTAGTTTTGGAAACATTTTTCTTACATTAACTGGAAATTTGGAAAGAACATTTTACTTCCATTATTTTCGTTTGTCATATTTTCTTTCTATTGCCCTGTATTAATAGTTCTGACGGTTTTCCCTGTTCTTTGAATTTTTCAGTTGTTATTATTATTATTTTATTTATGTTTATATTGATCTTTAAGGCGCTTAGATATCTTGACATTTAATATCATGACTTTGTCTTGACACGGTTGAACTTGTATTTCATTATTAGTATCGTGTAGGAAGATGTTAATGCATCACTTTGAAACTGGACAAATCACAGTTGATTAGTTGCTGTTTGCAAACATTGCTTCCGGAATTGAAAAAGAAAAATTTTAAATATGCAGTGGAACTGAACAAATTCGAACTCACAGATGATCAGATTACCCAATGAAAACCAAATATCAGACTTCTGCCCTTCTCAGACTGTCAGTTGGGTGATCTATGTTTCACATTTATTTGATAATATGATGCTTTTAAGAGATTTAGGTTTAACAATTCACTTTTGGATTCTGTTATGGTGTTTTCGATTTTCCAACTGGCTTATAGTGTGCCGTACAACAAACAACTAAACAAAGCACAGGCTGTTCTTTGGTTCTTGACAGAGGCTATACCATGTGTACACCCCCATTCCCCATACTTGTAAAATTTCAGCCCAGTCTAAATTTATACATGGAAAAAAATTAGGTCAAAAAGGTATAAAAGCCAAAGCTTGATTGTAACCTCTGCTGTGTCCAAAATACATGGTAGCAACGGAGAACACTGCCTGTTGTGTGGCCCTTGTACATACGAGTCCGGTATATTACCCCCCCCCCAATCTGTTGTAAAATCTAATATTCAAACAACATATATGCCTGTTCAACATATATCCCCATGTATGCACTTGGCACCAGCACACAGGGGCCTGTAAAATTACCATTCTGTCCTGTGCAGAAATCAAATATTCAATCCATGAATGTGCCCCTGCGCGCTTTGGTCCCCAGGCGGCTGTAGGGCTATGTGGCAGAGGCTGTTCTCTTGCCCGGAGATAAATTATTACAAGTTGGCTACAGAAATTAAATTTCACTACCAAAGCTGACATGCGGCTGATCCAAGATGTGCCCTAACTAGCCACGTCATTACTGATGTGGTCAAAATCAACTCGGACAAATCATAGTGCCTTGCTAATACCTCTGCTGTTGCTCTTTTGCCTTGATTCTTTAAGCATTAATTATCTACTTTTTTTTTTTTTGGAAAATAAGTTGATGAATCTGATAAGTTGTTTTTCTGAATTCTGCTTATGCTATGGTATGTTTGGCAACTTTTGCCGTGAATGTCTCTTTTAATTCTTAACTTCTTTTCTTTAATCTGTGATAAATCTCTATACCCTACTAGGCGCTAATGCAACTATATAAAATTTTTCCTCGGTTGTTTCATCTAGAAAGCTGTTCTGGAACCAGCGATGCAAGGCCGTGATATGATTGGTCGGGCTAGAACAGGAACAGGGAAGACACTAGCTTTTGGGATTCCTATCATGAATAGAATAATTCAATTCAATGCAAAGCATGGGTACGTTGCGTTCTGCGGTTCTGCCACAAACACATTATTTATATCAGAAGTTCTAGATAAGTTATGCTGATCTGATTAATTATTTAGGGAAAAGTGTTTTTGAACCAATTATTTAATTATCGCACTGTATCATGATACGATACCAAGACATGTCTTTTTTTCTTCGAAGAAAATGGTATTGATCGGTATTAAATTGTATCAGCCACTAATTGATGATACATGACGTACCGATATCCACCATATGATGAAAATATTTAGTATTGGTACGCATCCCATTGGGTTGGCTTTTGGTTTGTTATAGCACATTAAAGGATATGTGACTTTAGAAGTATCTCGTTCCTGAAACCAGAAAGTATCACCAGCACCTGGATAAACAAGCTTCCACCCCAACATCTTCATTCAAATTTCATGCTTTGGGTTTTTAGTCGTTAACAAATAGTATAAAGGAAACAAAACTGCAGTTTGGTTGAATATACAGAACTCCTATATTGCTTATTTATTTCTTTTGCTCAACAACTGTATCTATGTGTGTCCTGACCATATTGATATGTCTACGTAGTGTGCAATACATACCTTCTAGATATGCCTCTTTAAGTCACCCCCATTGACAGTATGCTATACCGATCCTACAAACTTTTCTGTGGACCACCAGAGTAGCCTAATTCCTGTAAAATTGAATATTTGTTAATCCAGTCTCCTTTTTAATATGTAAAAACAATGTGAGAGAACACATGTTAAGCTGGTGTTCTAGGGAACCCTCCCCAAAGTATTTATTAGGTTTTCAGTTTGGGGGGGGGGGGAGACAAGGGAGACAGGTGTGATTTGATTTATGTTCTTCCCCTTGTTATATGCTTATAAGTCAAGAAATTTTCTCTCATCTATTCAGACGTGGAAGAAATCCTTTGGCCTTGGTATTGGCTCCAACTAGAGAACTTGCTAAGCAAGTTGAGAAGGAATTCTATGAATCTGCTCCTAATTTGGATACACTTTGCGTTTATGGAGGTGTGCCAATATCAAACCAAATGAGCACTCTTGATCATGGTGTCGATGTCATTGTTGGCACACCTGGTCGCATTATTGATCTGCTGAAGAGAGGTGCCTTAAATTTATCAGAGGTTCAGTTTGTTGTTCTTGATGAGGCGGATCAGATGCTTGCTGTAGGTTTTGATGAGGATGTTGAGGTAATATTAGAAAAGTTACCCAAGAAGCGTCAAAGCATGATGTTCTCTGCCACCATGCCGAGCTGGATAATAAGGCTTACCCAAAAGTATCTGAAGGACCCACTAACTATTGATCTTGTGAGTATGCATTTTCATTTGCTTCATTCATATATCCTGTTGATAAATAGTGAGGGTGCAATAATTACTGTCGTCATTAATTGTAGAAGCATTGTAGTCTTCATAGTCATCCTTCTCCTCATTATCTTCATTTTCTATTATTTACTACATATCATATCTACGCACGAATATTATGCCATCCTTGCTGTGGCTGATACAAGAAATGTACTTGTAGTTTCTGGAACTGACTGCAGCAAGTTCCTTTTATTCTGTCAGGTTTATAGTTTAATAATTTTGTTGACTTCCTAGCATGAAAGTTTAGTATAGAAATTCACTCTGATTTTCTGAAATATCACTACGGGCCTGTTTGGTTACATGAATCCAGAGATTTCAAATCTCTGGATTCATGAATCTGAGAATTATACCTGTTTGGTTGTAAAAATCTCTAGATTCATGAAATCTAGAGATTCACCTTTTTACACTAAAAACGTGAATCTGTAGATTTATGGGTAAGAGGTGAAATCCAGAGATTTCAAAAAAGCTATACATTTACACATTCACAAAAATCACATCGATCAAATAGTTTTTTAGGATGAATCCACAGATTTCATTCCACAACCAAACATTTAATTTTATAAATTATGACTCCACAGATTTGAAATCTATAGATTTGAAATCTCTAGATATTTGAAATCTCCAGACTCATGTAACCAAACAGGCCCCACAGGAATGCTGAATGAGAGCATGGATATGTAGTCTTGGATAAGGATGCATTCTCCTTTTGTTTTCTGTAAAGTTGGTATAACAAGTCTATTGTTATGTAGTGTAAATAGGTTTATTGAGATTTTTTTCCTTCTCCTATTTATTTTCCATTCCCCCTTGGCTGAGGATCTCAGTGGGAATATCCGTGCTTGTTATGGTTATTACAAATTGATGCGCTTAGAAGTTTAAGTTTTATATCAATAGGGATGTCATTCTTGCTTGGTGTTGGCACTGTTAAATATTGTATAGTAGATGCAGTATCATTCAGTGGATGGTTGCTTGTTGTTTCTTTGTTTTATTTATTTACTTTTTTTTGGTTTGGAGGGGGGGGGGATGTCGCAGGTAATAGGTGAAATTTCAAGTTCCATTGATACTTTGGTTGCAGACTTAGTTGTAATGAGCTGTGTATCACTGTCACTGTAGGTAGGTGATTCTCATCAGAAGTTGGCAGATGGGATAACTCTGTATTCAATTGAGTCAGACATGTATGGAAAGGCGTCAATTATTGCTCCCTTAATAACGGTATGACTCCAGAATTTCTTCCTGTTTCGCAGTTTCATTTTTTTCTTTCCTTGAAGCAGCATCATTGCCTTGGTTGCTTTTCAGGAACATGCAAAAGGAGGAAAATGTATTGTTTTCACACAAACCAAACGTGATGCTGATCGTTTGGCATATTCTATGGCTCGCAGTCTTAAGTGTGAGGCTTTGCATGGGGATATCTCACAAAACCAAAGGGAAAGGACACTTGCAGGTTTTAGGGAGGGGCGGTTTAACATCTTAGTTGCTACCGATGTTGCTGCTCGTGGACTTGATGTACCCAATGTTGACTTGGTAAGGGGTTTTGTCATTCTGGTTTTGTGTTATAATGATATCATGTTATGTTTTGACCCGAATTCTTGTACCCGATATATTTTGGTGGCCAACCTGAATAACCCATTTGCAGAGATCTGTGGTGGAAGCAGATGGCCCAAGCTTGGAGCCCACCATTGATCTTGGTCTGTGGAGGTGGTGTGGGGGCGGAGCCCACCATTGATCTCGGTCTGTGGAGGTGGTGTGGGGGCGGAGCCCCCAAGGTACGGTACAACCCGACCCGTTTACCCGATTGGAGTCTCTCATATTTGCCTACGACATTATTGAGAGATTTGGATTTTCGATTAGGGTTTTGGGTGAGAGTTTTTGTAACGCCGTCCTTGGCAATTGGTTATGAGATTTCCTTCTGTTCTTCTTCTTCTACATGGTGAAAAACTCCTCTTCTTCGCTTGTGGACGTAGCATATCACATTGATGTGTAAACCACGTTAAATCTCTGTGGTTTTTTGTTTTTGTTTCTATTTTGATTTGCTATTTCGTGGTGTTTTATTTTTAAGATATCACTATGGCTTCTTCGTAACCTTATATGGTTGGAGAGAGATAGTGGGGTCCAGACATATTCAAGTTTCTAGACTTGCTTGATTTTTGAGTATACTGATGAGTGATAAAAACTAATGGAAATTAATGGCTTTTGATGGAGTTGCTACCATATGAATATGTATAGCATCACCGGACGAGTTAATCCTATGATAGAATTCTTAGCATTTCTTTGCCATATGACCATGCGGATACGCAATTTGGTGCATGTTGTTTTCAGAAATTCTAGTCCTTTTTTCTAGTCTTGGATGCTCAGTATATGCTCTAACTATTTGTGGTGGTTTTTAGTGTGACCAAGAGGTGTCTTCACTGTGGGATTTTTGTTTTGATGGCATCCTATGGTTGAATACATTGAAAGATATTCCCTTGCCTTCTGCAAAGGGAAGCTAATTGGAGGCTTATGCGCCATTTATGTAAAATCTAGGAAGCAAAATTGAAGCCAAAAGTGAAGAAGCTAGCCCTTTTTTTGGTTTCTTCTTTGTTTTTTGTTTTCCTTTTTATTTATTTATTTATTATTATTTTTTTGGATGCATGTAATGAGGCAGGCAATAGGACATAGTTCATGGGTTTGGAGCCTGTGCAGTGAAGATGTAGTTTGATGAGTTGTATGCATATACTGTTGTTCAACTAGTTATGTGTTGGGAGATATTCCGTAGTTTAAAGGCTCCTAGCTTGCTATGATCCCATCCCTCTTCTCCCAAAAGCGGCCATTCTGTATCCCTCTGTTAATGCACCGCATAGTTTGGCATGTTGCTGGTGCCTGTCGGGACTCCCTTCCCCTACCCCTCAAAACAAAAGGAAAGGGAAAAAAAAAGAGAGGCTTGTTTCAGTATCATGTGTTCTGGAGTCCTAGTTCTAGTTGTTTTTGTGTTGGTGGGTTTCTTTCTCTTCCAGTCTCTCGCACAAATGCACACATGTAATAGTTGCCTCTATTTTTCCTCCTAAATCTTGCCCATTTTGCAGTCTCGTTTTAAGCTTCAAATTCAATTTTGCTGACTTGTTTTAATTTCAGGTGGTACATTATGAGCTTCCAAATAGTTCGGAGATTTTTGTTCACAGATCTGGTCGAACTGGACGTGCTGGAAAGAAGGGAAGCGCTATTCTAATTCATACCGGTCAGCAGCTAAGGGCAGTCAAAGGAATAGAGCGAGATGTGGGATGCAAGTTTAAAGAGGTTTGTGCTAAATTCACCTCCATACGTGTATGCAATCACACCAACACTGAAAATAGCTAGACTTTTCACAGGGAAGCATCTCTATTGATTTGCCATCCTCAAAAAGTGATGGTGCTAAATTCTTCTTTTTTCTCTCTTTGTTTTCCCTCCTTTTTGCGGGGGTGGGTGGGTGTGGGGGTTGAGGCACTTCAAATGGGGGTATTATTTTTTTGTATGAATAAAAATTAAAAAAAAAATAATATCCCCACTTCAAGCAGGGGTACACATAGGAACTCTTTGGATTTTCACATATGCATACTTGTGAATATGTAATATATCTGACGATGACACCTCATCTTTTGTCTACAGCTTCCCAGGATTGCTGTTGAGGCTGGGGAGAGAGAGAGATTCAGTGAGATGGGTGGTGGTCGATTTGGTGACTCTGGGTTTGGTCGTTCCGGTGGTTCTGGGTTCAGCCGTTCTAATAGCTTTGGTGGTTCGTCATCTGGTCGTTTTGGTTCCTTTGGTGGATCAGGTTCAGGTCGATCTGGTGGTGGGGATGGTAGTTACGGTTCGGACCGCTATAGTGGTTCTGGTCGTTCTAGCAATTTTGGTGGATCAGGTCGTTCAAGTGGATTTGGGGAGTCTAGTCGTTCAGGTGGATATGGCGGATCTGGCGGATCTGGTGGATCTGGCTTTAGACGCTTTGGAGGCATGAGTTCTGATACTCATGATGAGTGATCAGCTGCAAAGAATTCATTTTAACTCATTGGAGGTTAGTTCATCCTTGCTTCCTACACGATATTATGAAAATGGTTCTGATTTCACTCTTTGCGAAGAGAGTGCAGGGAGGGGGACCCCTTGATGAGGAACTAAATGACTTTCGTTTGCCTGTTGTTTTTTGCACTTGATTTTGGTTATCAGTTATCATTTTTTATCAGTGCATTGGAAGCAGTTAAGTGGTGGTTCTTGGATGTTTTTCTAGGTCTTGTTTGAATAATGATAGATTGTTATGCTGCATGCGCTGTGTAACGCCAGAGATCATGATGCCTTGAGCACATGCATGCCATCCAGTAGTTGGACCTCGTGTGCCACTCCTGCTGGATTCAGGCTCTCAACTTTGAACGACAATTATTTAGACCTGGCTGGAGTTGGTCTCTCAAGATTCTTCGGAAGTCCAATTCCTTGATCCAGCTCTTGCTTGTATCTTCTTTATTTGTTACTAAATATTCTTAGATACATGTACCAGGATGGGCATCGTGCCCTAGTTAGTTGACAGCTCCACCATAATTAATATGTTATATCCATGTGGTGATGGAACTGGTTATGGTATTTATGTCATTTGTGTCCCAGATATGATTATGTAGGAGTTCCAATGGGTGATTCTCATGGTGGTAGGAGGTTGCATGTTGTAGCTATGACTCTGGAGGATCATCATATTATTTGTTGTTAGAAATTTAACTTAAATCAACCAAAACAGTGCAATAACAAGAAGAACTTAGAAGGAGAAAAAGAAATAAGAATTGATAGGAATCATCACATAAGCTTGCGATTCTAGTTTAGAACTCCTAGAATCGTAGCCGCTTATTTATATATATCTGTAGTCTAGATTATAACTTGATAAACAAACCATCTTGCCCTCTATAAAAGGAAATAAAGAGTACAACTTAAAGTACAAAATTTTTTAGTCTTCTTATTCTTAAAATCTGACCAAAACAAAAAGTTCTAAAAAGGGAAAGTTCTGAAATTAGTAACTAATAAAAAATAGAAACTATGCTTTCTAGAAACTCCCAAAACTTATGTAGCTAGGTTCTTAGATTAGAAATATTAAGTAGAGTTGCAACATTGTACACATTATTGTTCACATGAACAGTAAAACAACCCAAAACTTGCCTATACTTCAAACATTTGTCACTAATAATGAAAAATATATGGTTTTGGTGATCTTTGAAATTCTACCCTGAAAAGGGTAATCAGATAGTGCTGTTTATCTTCTTTTTCCATTGGAAACACTGACAATTAATGCCTTTTCTTCATGCTCTATTTTGTCTTCAGTGATCATTCCATTTGAATCAATTGAGCAGCAGCAGTGCACCAAAACTCTTGTCTTCTGTTGGTTTTTAATTTGTGCTTTGTCTTCATGATACAGATTCTTTATGGCTTTGAGTTGAAAGGAAGATGATTCCCCCCCCCCCCCCCCCCCCCCCCCCACAAAAAAAAAAAAAAAAAAGAATTGAATGGAAGATGTAGAGAGAGAGAGAAATGGGGCAAGTTAACACCTGCAAGATTTTTGTGGCGAACTCGGCTTGAAGTTTGATTACAAGAGTTTGTTGGCGATATCTTGTTCTCATCCTCTATCAAGGGAAGGCAAGTGACTAGAGTAAGAAGTACAAGGTTTTGGATAATTATTTGGTAATCTTAAATTCTTATGTAGGAGAGATTATTGATTATTGTATTCTATTACAGTTCTCAAAGTGTCTAAATTTTGAAAATGCGAATCACATCCCTTGTAAATTACATTGCTTCTACAGCATTATATTGCATAATATTTCTTGGGCTTGTTATCCTGTCTTTACCGTCTATGATATTTGTAGTTCCATATGGTTTGAGTGAAGTGTATGATGATCAATAGTTGATCAAGAGTTAATAGAAATTCACCTGCCCAAAACCCTAAGGTTGCATTTGTTTGCTGGAATAATGGTGGGGGTTGGAAAATTTTTGGATTTTTTTTTTTTTGGTCAACAAATAAAAGTCATAACATTAAGAAAAAGAGTGTAAGCCAGAAACATGGACGCCAGCAAAGAGACATCAACCATGAATAAAGGTGGGATATTCCATCAAGATCGAGAGAGGGAAAGACAACGTGCCCCCCTAGCAAGAAAATCAGCAAAAACATTGCTAGTCCTAGGAATAAAATTAAACAGAACCACAATAAAGTCTATGACAATCTTAAAAATTTCAGAAACTAAACTAAGACTAGACCAATCTAAAGAAGAGCTAAAGCCTTGGAGAGCCAAAACGACTGGTAGGCAATCAGAGTTTACTTGTATGTGAGATATTCCTAAAGATAGTGCAAGAAGTAGGCCATCTCTCACAGTTAGAAGTTCCGTTAAAGAAGCAGAAGGTCCAAAGTCACGGTTGCATTGAGCAGCAAGAGAATGCAGCTTCTTCCTCCCTTTCTAGTGTTGCACTCCCACGAACCATCCACAAAAAGTTGAAAACATATAGCATCTCCTAGGTGGTTTGCAACAATGAGCTACTCATGGAGATCTGGGACCTGAGGAATGTTCAAGAAGTTTTGGATATCTGCCAATAAAGAGGAGAAGTGATTCATAGTGCAATATATGGAAGTATCAATACCACGAAAAATAATTGCATTTCTAGTATTCCAAATACACCAAATTAAAGCATTCCAAATTTGGTTAACTCTATCCATATCCCCACGTCCCTTAAACTTTGATTGGATAAATTTCATCCATTCATGAAAATGTTCACATTTGAAATCATCCATATTAATACGGAGAGGGGAAAGTCCCCAACAACGTCTTGCATGAGAATAAAAGAAAAGAGCATGACCAACATTCTCAAGACAATGACCACAAATCAAACATAAAGCTCTTGCTCTCCTATTTTATCTTTAAATATTAAAAGTGTATATTGTTTGGTTGTTTGGAGTGTTTTTTAAAATTAAGAAATTTTTTCACCCCAAGACTTTTCAAAACCTGACAAAATGTGGTATTTTGTGGAAAAGTGCGGGACTCACAATTAACGTTTTTTCACATTTTCCTTTCCTTTCCTTTCTTTCTCCTTCATCCCACTCAAAAAAGCTTGGATCCTGCGCATTAAATGTGCAGGATCATCAAGCCGAAATTTCAATCGTAGGATCTGAAATTTCGGTCGAGATTTCGAAATTTCGACCGAAATTCCAATCCCACCGCCCAAAATGAATGGCTTGATGGTCCTACGCATTTATCGCGCAGGACCCAAGCAAGGTCCCATTCCACTATACATGGGTTTAAATGTTATTTTTTCCATATCTTTTTCGTCACACCACCTTTACAAACAAACACAGCTTAAATCACAGGATGTCCTCACTGGTCAAATCTACTGGATTGTTAATTTTTTTATTTTTTTTATTTGATTTGTCCTTATGGAATCAAAATGGAGTGAATTTTTGCAAGATAGCATTAGAGGTTACAGATGCTTGTTCTGATAATATCCCAAATCCCAATCATGTTGTTCGAAATCCTGTTGAACTCATTTATTAGGATTTGTAGACGACACTGAAACCTTATTTCTTCTGTTCGGGTGTACTTGTAGAAGAAATACTTGCTTTTCGTTACCTGGCTCTGCTTGTTCCCTCTGTTTGGAACAGATTAAGAACTTAAATTCCTATTTAAAGCATTGCACTAACAAAAAGAAATCATTGGAAATTATCAGTTGGTTTCTTAATACTAATTTGAAATTATCATTATCTGTGAAGAGTAAGAGAAATTAGCTTCCACGTAGAGGGATGGACATGCTTGGTTTCAAATTCCGAAAGAAATGCTAAAACACACGTTGAGCTGTAAATTTGGTTTTTCAGTTTCAACTTTTCTTCCTTTTTTCTCTCCAATCCACTCCTGATAGACCAAATTCTTCATTCAATCCCTTAACCCAGAATCTTGGATAATTCAAAAACGTGTTACAATTTCTACTCTTAGATTCTGTTCTTCCCTTCACCGTAAATTTTGGAAAATCTTTTACCTGGTTATATACGTATCTCTTCGTGTCAGAAGAAACTTAAAAACTGGAAAAATCGGAGACAGAAGAGAACCTCAGCCACCAACTTCACGTAAATAACTCATTGGATTACAGTGTAGACCACAGTTCAACCCTTTTCTCCTTGCTCGCTCTCATCTTACCTTCTCTTTTGGCATCTGTTCTTCCTTCTTTCCTCTGCTCCATTTCTCCTTCTTGGTGCGAAATCAAATCCCAGAGCAGTTATTGATGCAGGAGTGGAAAGAGAGAAGTGAAAGTGGTGGATATAGTCACAACGGAGTTGCAGAGAAGGAAAGATGTCTAAAGAAACCAGTTTAGCTGCAAATTTTTCGAGAGTAAATGGATCGATTTCGGCAACAAACAAGTCAAAAGAAGCAATGGTGTGTTACTCACCGAACATGATCACCACGAGTGGTGTCTGGCAAGGCGACAACCCTCTCGAGTTTTCACTTCCTCTCTTCATCTTGCAGCTCACCCTCATCGTTCTTACCACTCGTTGTCTTGGATTCATCCTCAAACCCTTGCGCCAACCTCGCATGATCGCAGAAATTGTTGTAGGTGTTAATTGCTCTTGGGTTCCTCTTTTAATTGTTCAAGCTATTTGGTATATCTGGAGACTTAAATGGAACTTAAATTCATTCAAGAACCCTGAGTTTTCCAATGTTGAATGAAATTCAATTTGAAGAACATAGAACAGGAAATGAAGACTACCCAAGTACTTATATTCCAAGTTTTCTTTTCCTGATAGTTTCTTGGTTGAATTTGGTCTTCAGGGTGGTGTGATTTTGGGTCCTTCAGTGTTGGGCAGGAGCACACGTTTTTCAGATACCTTCTTCCCCCTGAGAAGTGTGATGGTGTTGGAGACTATGGCCAATGTGGGTCTCCTCTACTTCTTGTTCCTTGTTGGTGTTGAAATGGATCTAACGGTGATTAAGCGAACAGGAAAGAAAGCATTTGCAATTGCCATTGCCGGCTTGATCTTGCCATTCATAATTGGTGCTTCCTATGGATTAGTCCTTATGCATATGGAGAAGGTTGATGGAACTAATAACAAATCTGTGGAACAAAATACTATCTTCTTACTCTTCTCTGGGGTGACCCTCTCTGTCACAGCATTCCCGGTGCTCGCCCGTATTCTTGCAGAGCTAAAGCTCCTTAGCACAGAGCTAGGGAGGGTGGCCATGTCAACTGCTCTTGTCAATGACATCTTGGCTTGGATATTCCTTGGGTTGGGTATTGCATTTGCAGAGAACAACAGCCCATCATTAGCCTCCCTTGCAGTTATCCTGGCCACAATTACTTTTGTTGCGTTTTGTTTCTTCGTGATCAGACCTGCCATTGGATGGATTATAAGAAGAACTCCGGAAGGCGAAAACTTCAATGAGTTCTACTTAAGTTTGATCCTCACAGGGGTCATGGTGTGTGGTTTCATTACAGACACCATTGGTACACACTCCATCTTTGGTGCATTTGTGTTTGGTCTTGTCATACCAAATGGTGCACTTGGGACTGCACTCATAGAGAAGCTTGAGGATTTTGTGTCTGGCTTGCTGCTTCCTCTCTTCTTTGCCATGAGTGGGCTAAGAACCGATGTTTCAAAAGTTGAAGGGGCGCAATGGGGTTATGCTTTCTTCACATTGACCTTGGCCAGTCTAGGCAAGGTTGGTGGCACTTTGCTCATCTGCCTCTACTATAAAATGCAAATGAGTGAAGGACTCACTTTAGGACTACTCCTCAACGCCAAAGGACTCATTGAGATGATTGTTCTTAATATTGGGCGTGACCAACTGGTAGGGTAATCCCTTTTCATTCTTACCTAAATTATATGTGTTCTTGATAATTCTTGTGTGATATAATTAGGTTATAAGCGAAGGTGCATTTGCAGTATTGGTGTTGATGATAGTGTTGATGACGAGTATCATTATGCCGGTCGTAAATGAATTTTATCGACCATCGAGGCGTTTCATGCCTTACAAGCGCCGAACTCTGCAAACATCAAACCATCACTCAGAGCTCCGGATCTTGGCTTGCATTCACACTCCTCGCAACGTTCCCACCATCATCAACCTCTTAGAGGCTTCTCATCCCACTAAGAAATCTCCCATCACTGTCTATGCCCTCCATCTAGTAGAGCTCACTGGCCGGGCCTCGGCCATGCTTATCGTCCACAACACTCGAAAATCAGGTCGACCTGCTCAGAATCGAACTCAAGCTCAATCAGATCACATCATCAATGCTTTTGAGAATTATGAGCAACATGTCGGTGGGGTCACGGTGCAACCACTCACTGCTATTTCTCCTTACTCTACCATGCATGAAGACATCTGCAACCTTGCTGAAGATAAGCGTGTGGCCTTCATTCTTCTCCCTTTCCATAAGCAACAAACAGTTGATGGTGGCATGGAAGCCACCAACCCAGCATTTAGAACTGTAAACCAGAATGTCTTGGCACATGCCCCTTGCTCGGTTGGCATCCTTGTTGATCGAGGCCTTGGTGGGACTGCTCGTGTGGCGTCAGGCCACACCACCCACCATATTGCAGTCCTCTTCTTTGGAGGGCCTGATGATCGAGAAGCATTATCTTATGCAACAAGGATGGCAGATCACCCGGAGGTGAATCTCACTGTGCTTCGTTTCTTACCTGGGGAGAATGCAATGGAGCCTACATTACCAGATGGTGACACAAATGAGATCAGAATCTTGAATGTTCTCACAGACAATGAAAGAGAGAGGAAACGAGATGATGAGTTCATTAGTCAGTTTCGTCTGAAAACAGTGAACACTGATGCAATTGTGTACACTGAGAAGGTGGTGAACAATGGTGAGGAGACAGTATCAGTGATACGTTCAATGGAGAACGTCTATGATCTATACGTTGTTGGTAGGGGACAAGGGATGATATCACCATTGACGGCTGGATTGACAGATTGGAGTGAATGCCCAGAATTGGGAGCCATTGGAGATCTGTTATCATCATCAGATTTTGCAGCAACTATATCTGTGCTAGTGGTGCAACAATATACTAGTGGTGATGAACTGGGGTCGTCGTTGCTTGACAGCCCCATGCCACAGCTAGATGATCGGGTCAGTATACAAAACCCAAATAGATTGCCACAAAGGGTTCAAGGACCTACCGGCCTTAGTGGAGGAGAACATCTAGGGAACACGCACCCAAGAGGCATGGGAAATGGGTGGTGACCTAACTTTTTTTTTTTTTTTGGGTGAAGGGTGGTGACCTAACTTGGTTGCTCTTGGCGTATCTTCATTTAGCCCCCCCTCTCTCTTATACACACACACAAACAGCTTTGTAAGATGACATAAGGAAACTGTTTTTGGATTTAATTCCCTCTCTCTCTCTCTCTCTCTCTCTCTCTCTCTCTCTCTCAAAAGCACACACACTCACTCTCGGTTAGGTTCTTCTACTAGGACTAACTTCTTCTTCTTTTGGCGAAAGAACTATTCTATCATATGGGTTGAAATTACAAGAAAATCAGAACCGTACCATTCAGAATTTACACTGTACAGTTCGGTTTCGATATTTACAAAAGCGGTTCGGTATAGTTTCAGTATTAAATTAGTGCAGGAAAACGATTTAAATACGGTATTTAGTGCAATACATTATAATATGTACCGATGCCACTTTTGTTATTAGTTTATTAAGATCCTAATGAAATTG
This sequence comes from Hakea prostrata, assembly GCF_041222555.1. Taxonomy (NCBI): domain Eukaryota; kingdom Viridiplantae; phylum Streptophyta; class Magnoliopsida; order Proteales; family Proteaceae; genus Hakea; species Hakea prostrata. Next base: position 54,122,417 of record NC_142608.1, on the reverse strand, counting down.
CGATCAAACAATCGATAGAATATGATATTAACAGAAACAAAACAAGTAAATCTAAGAAGAGGAGTGTTAACGAAACGAAAAACTAAAATAGAGAATTAGGGATAGGGTAAAGGTAAAATGTTTTAATTGTAAAATTACATTATATTCCTTAATTTGGTACGGTATCAATTCGATACGATTTCGGTACATACCGACGATATGAATACCTAAAACCTGAACCGTACCGAAGAAATTCAGTTTCAGTATGTATCATACTGAATTTTGAATGGTGCAATACGATACGGTTAAACAGTTTCAGTACACAATTGACACCCTCTCCTTTCAAATACTAAAAAAGTAGACCTTCTCGAATATGATTCGTAATGAACTGATTTCCCTTACCAACCAAAATCAGTTTGTGGCGTATGCTACTAATTAAAATGTCATTTTTATTGCCATTTCGCTCGCTATTGTTGACTCTCTAAGGGCCAAAGGTTTCCTTCACACCATGATCTTCGAAAACTCACTTGCAGAGAATATAATAATCGACTCACGAGGTCACATACTCACAGCATTCATTTGGACAGAAATTTTCTTTTCATATTGCTCAAGAAAGTTCATTTGTCATTAAAAAAAAATTTGTATAATATTTAATGGGCTGCAAGCCATTTTAGAAAAATTCTTCTTACGTATCATTGTCTCACAGTTGATCAGATACCAAGACTCTTGAGTTAATAGAAGTTTTCAACTTAGATTGGGTCATCAGCTATAATAAACTATGTCTAATAAAAGCTTCAAAATAAGTCAAATTCAGTTTTTTTTTAAAAAACTATGTAACAGTTGTAACTTGTAAGAAACAATATATATAAATATATACACAGAAGAAAAGGGTTGGCATCTCCCACCTGATATGACTCCAATGTCATTGTGTATACATCGATTCAGATTATTTATATTCCAAACATATTAATAAGAATGCACCTAGCTATAATCACATTTTATGATATTTCATGACCATTTCTCTACTAATTAAGCTTATTGATATATTTCAGTATCAAATATAAATTTGAGTAATAAGCAAAATATTTTGTATATAGAGCTGAATGGGGGGTGATGATCGTATTTTCAACCATTGGATTAGAATAAAGAATTGTATGTTACATATGATCATGTCCATCCAATGGTTGAGAAGTATCATGACAATGTACATTTATGACCATGTATAAAAACCTTTCCTATAACAATATACTACATTTTATGTTATATCTTGTTGGGTTTAGTGATGAAAATCACTTTATCTTTTGTTTGAATTCAAATTTTGAATTTGGTGGGTCTCACTTAGTGTTTAACATGGGTAGGTGTTTGGTATCATTAAGAGGGCCTTGGGAGAGGTAAATGGAGAGAGAAAAAATGAGTTTCTAGTGACTTCTAAAGGGGTTTTTGTCCAAAAACGGGATTGGCTTTAGTGAGTCTTCTTCTTCTTGTGGTATTACAAGAAAAGGGTTTCTTCTCTCTTGTATTCTCTCCATCGCAACTCCATTGAAGCTTGAGCTTGGATTGAAGGGTTTCTTCAAGAGCTTAAGGTGGAAGGGTATTCTAAGGAGGTTTGAGAGGTTATGTGACCGGTTGAGATAACATTGTATCACACTCAAATCTTGTACTATTTTTTAAGATTAAAATAGTGAAATCCCTCCCCGTGGATGTAGCTAATCTCGAATATTTCGGGTTAGTGAACCACGTAAAATTCTTGTGTGTTGTTTGCATTTCCCTTTTCATTCTTGTGGTGATTTGTTGTTTATTTGTTTTGTATTGTCTTTCAATTTATATTGCACAAGATCCTTGGTTTATTTTGTTCATTTGGGTGATTTGTTTAATCATCCGGTTCCGTGGATTGGGTATTGTCTTCTACAATTGGCATCAGAGCATAGGTTTTGTGCATTTATTTTGAAGACAATGAGTGCTCATACATTTAGGGTGGAGCCATTTGATGGAAAAACAAATTTTGAATTATGGAAAATGAAAATGAAAGATTTGTTGATTCAAAATGGTTGTCACAAAGCATTGTTGGGAAAAGATAAAAAATCGGAGGGAATGAAAGATGATGATTGGGAAGAGATGGATCTCAAAGCCATGTCTACTATTCGGTTGAGTTTGTCCAATGAAGTTTTATTTAATATTGCACATGAAAAATCGGCAGCGGATTTGTGGTCAAAGTTGGAAAGCATCTACCAAACAAAGTCTCTCACAAATAGAATTTTCTTGAAGAGAAAATTATTTTCTTTAAGAATGAAGGATGCTTCAAATATTTCTAATCATTTGAATGAGTTCAACAATATACTTTGTCAATTGGAAAGTGTTGAAGACAAGATGAAGGATGAAGACAAGGCGGTGATTTAATTTACTTTGCACTCTACCGGAATCTTATGATCATTTAGTAACGACCCTATGTTGTAGTAAGGGGGATTCTCTTGACTTTGATTCGGTTTGTAGTACATTACTTGCCGATGAACTCCGGAAAAAAGCTTCGTTGGGAAGTTCTATGGAGGTGGGTTCAGAAGCTAATATGATAAGGGGTAGAAGCAAAGAACGTCATGATTCTTCAAAGAGTTCTTCAAGAAGCAAGTCAAGACATCGTTCTAAATCCAAGGGGCATGATGGCAAGTATAATTGTTGGTTTTGTGGAGAGAGTGGACATCTTAAAAAGAATTGTTTCAAAAGAAAGAAAAATGGTTTTAATTCCGAAAATGAGAATGGTAAAGAGATTGTTGGTGAATATTCTAAGGAGGCAAATCAAGTTGTGGCTACCACATCTAGTGTTATCGAAGATGAAGTGTTGATAGTGGGTTGCAATTCGGAATTTCACCAAAATTGGGTTCTTGACACCGGTGCTACACATCATATGTGCCCACACAAATCTTGATTTAGCACATATGAGCCATGTGAAGGAGGATTGGTGAAGATAGGAAATAACTCATCTAGTAGAACACTTGGCATTGGATCGGTACACTTGAAGATGTTTGATGGTATTGTTCGCACACTTGAAAATGTTAGACATGTTTCGGATATGACAAAATGTTTGATTTCTTTATCTACTTTGGAGAAGGAAGGTTGTAAATTTTCCGGAGGAGATGGAGTACTCAAAGTTTCAAGAGGTGCTCTTGTTATCATGAAGGGAATCCAGGTTGGTCTCTTGTACAAGTTGTTGGGTAGTTCTATTGTTGATGATGTTGCAAATGTGGCGGTTGACAAATGAGATGTTCCTCTTAGGTTGTGGCATCGAAGACTTGGGCACATGAATGAAAAATGTATGAAAATTTTAATGGAAAAGAAATTTATCCCAAATCTGAATTTTTTAGAGAAAGAATTTTGTGAGCATTGTGTCAATGGGAAGCATCATAAAAGGGCTTTTAAAGCGGGTATGCACACAAGTAAAGGGATTGTTGATTATATTCACTCGGATGTTTGGGGTCCATCACCGGATATGTCTTATGGTGGTGCTCAATACTTTGTTACTTTCATTGATGATTTTTCAAGGAAACTATGGGTGACAATTCTCAAGTCAAAGAGTGATGTGTTAATGGCATTCAAGAACTTCAAGGTTGAGGTTGAGAAAACAACCGGTAGGAGCATCAAATTTTTGAGGACGGATAATAGAATGGAATATGCAAAGAATGAATTTGGTAATTTTTGCAAGGAAATAGGAATTGTATGGCATCATACGGTTGTGCATACTCCACAACAAAATGGAGTGGCGGAACGCATGAATAGAACATTGATGGAGAGGGTTCGGGCTATGCTTAGCAATGCAAACTTTGAGAAAGAATTGTGGGCCAAAGCGGTGTTGATGGCATGCTATCTTGTGAATAGGTCTCCTTCAATGACTTTGGGTGGAAAGACTCCAAATGAGGTTTGGCATGGAACTCCTTGTGATTATTCGGATTTAAAATTTTTTGGATGTGATGCATATGCTTTGATTCCAAGTTGTCAAAGGAGCAAACTTGATCCAAAATCCAAGAAGTGCATTTTTGTAGGATATGCTAAGAATGTGAAGGGGTATCGATTATGGGATCCTAGTACTCATAAGATCATTATAAGTCGTAATGTACATTTTGATGAATCCTCTATGTTGATTAAGGGGGTGGAAAAGAAATGTGATGAAGAAAAATCAATTGTTGATGATACCCATGAATTTCACATGCAACCTACAAGTTCTTCAAATGAGGATGCTCATGATGAAAATGTTATAGATCTTGATAATCAAGATGTACAAGGAGAAATTCAAGAAGAAACACCGGTTGGTGTTGAAGAAGAAATTGTGGTACCTTTGGGAGGAAGGCCAACAAGACAAACTCGTTTGCCAGAAAGGTACAAGGATTGTGTTGATCCAAATACTCTTAGAGCTTTGGTGGCTTTAAATGAAGAACCAAGTACATTTCTTGATGCCATCAATGCGGATGATGCAAAGCATTGGAATGATGCAATGAATGAAGAGTTTCAAGCACTTCAAAAGAACAAGACATGGGATTTGGTGGAATTGCCAAAGGGAAGAAAAGCCATTGGTTGTAAATGGGTGTACAAACTCAAGAGAGGGGTGAATGGCAGGGTGAAAAGGTATAGGGCAAGGCTTGTTGCCCAAGGCTTTGCACAAAAGGAAGGTATTGATTTCTTTGAAGTCTTTTCCCCGGTTGTGAAGTTGGTGACTATTAAATTGGTGCTTGGACTTGTTGCTATGCATAACTTGGAGCTTGAACAAATGGATGTAAAAACAGCATTTTTACATGGTGATCTTCTTGAAGAGGTGTACATGAGGCAAACGGAAGGATTTGTTGAGAAAAGCAAAGGGAAGCTCGTGTGCAAATTGAGGAAGTCCTTATATGGATTTAAACAAGCTTCAAGACAATGGTACAAAACTTTTGACTCATTTATTTTAAGTCTTGGTTACAAAAGAAGTGAATATGATCATTGTTTATACATTAAGTTCTTTGATGATGGATCATATGTGATTTTAGTTTTATATGTAGATGACATGCTCTTGGTGTCCAAGGATAAAGCTAAAATTGAAGAGCTCAAAAGAAATTTGAGCAAGAGGTTTGAAATGAAGGATCTTGGTCAAGCCAAACAAATTCTTGGAGTTGAGATTCAAAGAGATAGAATGAATGAGACTTTATCACTTTCACAAAAGTCTTTTGTGAAGAAAATTCTTGGGAAGTTTGGCAAGTGTAAAGAAAAGGCGGTTTCAACTCCATTGGAATCACATTTCAAATTATCTTCCAATGATAGCCCAAATACGGAAGATGAAAAGACCAAGATGTCAAGATACCCTTATGCAAGTTTAGTTGGGAGCTTGATGTTTCTAATGGTGTGCACTAGGCCGGATATTGCTCATGCGATTGGTGTGTTGAGTAGGTTTATGGCAAATCCCGGAAAGAAGCATTGGGAGGCGGCAAAATGGGTGCTTAGATATTTAAGAGGTACTCTATCACATTTAGCAAAGGTGGAGAGCAAATTGAAGGTCATGTGGATGCTAGTTATTGTGATGATCGTGATAAGGGGCGATCTACAATGGGGTTTGTTTTCAAGTATGGAAATGGTCCAATAAGTTGGATGTCTAAGCTTCAAGTGACGGTGGCATTATCAACTACCGAAGAGGAATACATGGCGGCAACCGAAGCTTGTAAAGAAGCGGTGTGGCTTCAAGGTTTGATGGGTGAGATTGGCATTGAGTCAAAAGATATGCATTTGTTTTCTAATAATATGAGTGCAATTTACTTGGCCAAGAACCCGGTACATCACAATAGGACAAAGCATATATTGGTACAATATCATTACATTCGAGAAGTCATTGAAGACGGAAGGATCCAATTGTTAAAAGTTGGAACAAATGAGAATGTAGCGGATATGCTTACCAATGTTGTCCAAGGAGAGAATTTGAATTGGAGTCTATCTTCTCTTGGCTTCAAGAAACATGATTCAACAAGTAAGTGATTTCCATCAAAGTGGAGATTGTTGGGTTTAGTGATGAAAATCACTTTATCTTTTGTTTGAATTCAAATTTTGAATTTGGTGGGTCCCACTTAGTGTTTAACATGGGTAGGTGTTTGGTATCATTAAGAGGGCCTTGGGAGAGGTAAATGGAGAGAGAAAAAATGAGTTTCTAGTGACTTCTAAAGGGGTTTTTGTCCAAAAACGGGATTGGCTTTAGTGAGTCTTCTTCTTCTTGTGGTTTTACAAGAAAATGGTTTCTTCTCTCTTGTATTCTTTCCATTGCAACTCCATTGAAGCTTGAGCTTGGATTGAAAGGTTTCTTCAAGAGCTTAAGGTGGAAGGGTATTCTAAGGAGGTTTGAAAAGTTATGTGACCGGTTGAGGTAACATTGTATCACACTCAAATCTTGTACTATTTTTTAAGATTAAAATAGTGAAATCCCTCCCCGTTGATGTAGCTAATCTCGAATATTTCGGGTTAGTGAACCACGTAAAATTCTTGTGTGTTGTTTGCATTTTCCTTTTCATTCTTGTGGTGGTTTGTTATTTATTTGCTTTGTATTGTCTTTCAATTTATATTGCACAAGATCCTTGGTTTATTTTGTTCATTTGGGTGATTTGTTTAATCATCCGGTTCCGTAGATTGGATATTGTCTTCTACATAGCTGACCTACCTTTAATAGATGCTATTTTATGATTTTTGCAAGCTTAGGTCACCAAGTGACGCTAATGAAAAAAATTCTTGTCCTAGTCACTTGTATCTTTTCATACAACCAAAAAAAAACCACCTAGAAGATTTTAACAATTAAGAAAAGAAAAAATTGAGCTGGTGAAAAAATGCCTTCCTTTGCCCTGTGTTTAAAAAATAATAATAATAACATAAAATAAAATAAAGTTAAAAAATAAAAAGTAAAAAAGAAAGAAAGAAAGAAAGAAAAGAAGAAGAAGAAGAAGCAAAATAAAGTCTTTTAATCATTGACATTCGATTTTATTTTTGAAAAGTACATACATTTATTGGTATAGTTGTAAAGCCCATTATACCCTTATGTTCAAGTTTTATCAAATGCACGGCGGATGACGAACATCTATCATGATCTAATCCTAGGGTTTAGCATCTTTTTCAACCTTAACCATGGAGTGTTCTCTCATCCTTCTAATCTATTCTCTCTTCCATCTCAGGTCTTATCTCCTTGGCATACTCTCCTCAGCCTTTTTCATATTCGGCTCGGGCAGCTAGTGCAGGAAAAACATAGATGAATTTCCTAATCCTACAATATACTTGTATATTAGTACCCCTTCCAACACTGCCTTTTTCATTTTGTTTCAGTTGTGCATATGTTAGTTTCTTAGATTGATTCTCTTCCTTTCTAATTAAATTTTTTTTTATTGACATTATTTTTTTTTTGTCCTTTCTTTCATTCCACCTATTATGTCCCTATTTTTTGAGGAGATTGAGGATGCCTACAATTCAATATCTACTTCAAGAAGTATTGTTTACATGTATGAACTCAATAGTGACTCAGATCATTGTTGAAATGTCTTTCTTCAAATCTATGTAGAACTTGTTCTCTGTTACCTTTGGAAATTTGTCACTTACCTTGGCAATCATCTGCTTTGGAGATCTAACATTGCTGTAGATCTAACATTTGATCTGTACATAATTGATCTCTATTACCCTTGGAGATCTACTGTGGCAAATTTTTCCTTTGGAGACCTAAGACTACTACATATATGAAATTTTATTTTTTTTAATGTTGTACCCTAGCAGTTTTTACCCCTTAAAATATATTTGCCCTCAAACCTTTGTAGAAATTGGTCTTCTCAATAGTTGAAGATTCTACCTTTTTCTTTGGCATACTTCCTTGGAGATCTAAAGTTGCGACGAAGATGAGGACAAAGCAAGTGAAATCTATATATATATTTTATCAAAAAAATTTGAGAGGTGGACATAATCTATTTGCCATTAACAAAGTTTGAAGATCAAGTTGCAGACATTTACTTAGACATATGTTTTTATCCTATTTTGACCAAGTTGGATATATGTGATATCTAAGGGTGTCAATGGTGCTGTTTGGGCTTAATGGTTTCTAAATGAAAAACACCAAGTCCAAACACAGCTCAAATAACGGTTTCGGTTCGGTTTTGGTTTGGTGTGGTTTGGGTTTGGGTCGGCAAACGGTTTATGCTAACGGTTTTGATTTGGGTTGTGACAGTTTTGTGACCATTACAAATATTGTTACTCACTCTCAACAATAAATTGTGAGTAGAAAATAGAAAACATTTGAAGCAAAATATATTTTGATGGCACTCAATATAAGTTAAACTTGAAATATATTAGAGAACTGAAGCTCGAATTGAACCTATGGATTTTTCATAATTTTGGATGCTATTGAATAGAAAACTCTATCCGTAAAACTATGTCTTAGCAGAAAACTAAGACCTCTCTAGGGAAAAAAGAAATAAAAACTAATGAGGTTAGTAGAACTAAGTCCACTAAAACCCTCCAAAACTATATTTTAGTAGAACTAACGGGCTAATGGGCCGCATATGGACTGGCCTAAACCAGCCCAAACTGTTCGTGTTTTGCGCCCTTAGCCCAAACACAACCCATTAAGGTTTGGTTTGGGCTAGATCGGGCTGTAATTGGCCTATTCAGTTAGGTTTTAATAGTTTGGGTTGCAAATTGACACCCCTAGTGATATCCATGCCTCAATTTGAGGAGGAGTGTTTGAAGTATGATTGAGGCTAATACAATTCCTCTTTCATTTTTTAGAATAAAATATCAACTTTATTAAAAGAGGAAGAAAAATATTATAGAACTCCCAAGGAACCAAATGTACTCAAACCTGCAATAGTAGTTGCACCCAATACAACCCACACTCACGAGTTCCCTGGCAAGCTGCAACTTAGTCGAAAAAACACTTCCCAACCAAGGTCCCTCTTAAAAAAAATTGATTAGAAGAAACTCTCAATAGACAAAAAACTGCTAGCTAGGAGCTCAAAAGCTTACAACGAAAAAATTAAGCAAACCAAAAACGTGGTTGCTATGTTACATCTAGACCAAACTTCAATGGATGTAAGGTGGCCATTCCAAAACTTTATCTGAAACACTTTCTTTTGCTATTAACTTAGCTAAAAATCTGCTATTGGATTAGTCTCATGATAACAATGGGTTATCTGGACAGGTAGTATAGAGGCAGTGGAAAGGGTTATTGTGCATTGGGCATCTATGTGTGCACCTAAATGGAGGGAGATTTGGGTATTTGCAGATTAAGATATGTCAATTTTACATCCTTATGCAAATTGGCATGGACAATTAAACACAAAAAGTCACCTTTGGCTCACTTCTTCAGGGGAAAACGGGCGGACTCTAAAGGTAATTTAAAACTTTCTATGCAATAGTCATCTTTGATGTTGGGCTCAAGGAAGGTTTGGAGCTTTGTTAGGGCAAATGAACAATGGTCAATTGGAGAAGGCCAACATATTAATTTTTGGTTGGACCGATTGTTGGAGAATTTTACCATTGCTCACTACATAGTTATTCCTCCTAAGTTAGCGCGACAATTGCAATTAAAGGTTTCAGATTTTCTTATGCAAGGCGAATGATGTCTAGCGGAGGTGGGTACCTCTAAATTCCAAGAGGTGATTTCTCTTATTCAATTATCCCCTACTCCTAGTGTTGGTTTTGCAGATGTATGTCATTGGTAGGGATCAATGGAAGGAGAGTTTATTAGATTTGCATGGGAGCTTTATTGTCGAAAAGGGGAGCAAGTGGAGTGGGCAAAATTTCTTTGGAATACTTCTCTGTAGCCTAAACAATAGGTTGTTTGTTTGAAAAATTTCCATGTTAGGCTCTCAATTGATGCTATGCTGGCAAGTAAGGGGATTATGTTGGTTTCTTGCTATAATCTCTGTGGTAAAGCTTTAGAGGATGTGGAGCATCTCTTTCTTCATTGCCCTTCTTTATGGATGTGGAGAAGTCTTAGCGGCAAAATTTGGGTTCATATGGATGGTTAAAACTTTGATTGTTGAGTCGTTCAAAGAGTGGAAACAACAGGCTTCATCTTCTCCTTTACGAATTGCTTGGTTAAATGGATGCCTTTTGCTTTTGTATTTCCTCTAGATGGTGCACAATAAAATCACGTTTCAAATTTTAAATTTCAGCATGGACGAGGTAATGCACTTAATTTCTCAGATTCGTTGCATATTGGTTTTGTCATGGATGGTAGAAGAGTTACTCCAACCATTTTTTCAGAGGCAAGGAGATTGGGACTTAAATTTTCACTCATTGGTGCAAACCACGTCAAGAGGTTTTTTGGTGTCCTCCTGTTTTAGGATTGGAAAAACTTAACATTGATGGATCTTCCTTGGAAAATCCGAGTAAGGTTGGCGGGGCAAAGTGTTTTGGAATGAAGTTGTTGTTGTGCTCTTCAATTTCAAAGTTTTTTTAGATATTAAAACAAAATTTGAGGCAGAATTGGAGGCTTTTATTCATGGTTTGAAATGGGCAAGGCATCTACAAATTCATTAGCTTTGGGTGGAATGTGACTCAGTGACAATGGTGTTTTAATTCAGCAAAAAAAAAAAAATGGTATATTCTACAACATTGGAGAGACTTACAATTCTATTTGATGGCAATAGAATGGAAAGTGTCACATTCTTATAGAGAAGCTAATATGGTGGTAGATTTATTGGCGAACTCAGCGGCAAGGCTAGGAACCTCTTCTTCTATTAATACTCCTTGGTCAGCTACAATTCTTAAAGAGCTAGGTTTGGATGCCTTTAGATGTCCTAAATATTGATTCTAATCTATTCAAGTGTTTTCACATGTGAGTAGGAACCGGTGATGAAGGGTGTATTGGGGGCAGCTATTGTTGTGGTTTTTTGAGTTTGGCTCATTTTGGGGTTCTAATTGTTGTTCTTTTCGTGATGATTTTTTCTATTTCACATAATAAAATGATCCTTTAAGCAACAAAAAAAAAAATGACAATGTGTTATATCGTTCAATTTACTTTTCCCTTAATCATTTAGCTAGCTAGGAGTATTCTAGACTTTTTAAAACTCAAGCTCAATCCTATGTCTTGAGTCATTAGAGAGTGAAGAGACATTCAAAGGCATGCGTTGGTTTGGGGAAGGGTTAGAACAACATATAATTCTTGACTTTAATTGAATTTAATTTAGGGTTTGGAGTTTCTAAATCTTGAGTTACTCACAAGACTATGAAACTTAAAGCCACACTCTATTTGAGCTCACAATCAGTTAATATACATTTGAATCAACATGACCAGACTCAAACTGCTACATTTTTTAGTCTACTTACTTTTGATACGATTCTAATGCTCTATTTTTTTTTTCCTTTAAAAACTTAAAGTAGTGAAGCATAATACTAACACATTGGCTATATACTTTGTTAAATTATTAGATTATTATACTCTAAATATGATGGTGAACTCTCCCACTTATCTTTTTCTCTATTTTCATCTAAAGAAACTAAAACTTAATATTCTTAAATATTCTACCTTTTGGATGAAGAAAACCTATAACCATTATTTAACTATTATTGGGAGATAGAGAAATGCAATTATACTATAAACTTCAACTTAGAAGTTGGAACATTTATTATTTGTTTTTTTTTTTTTTATCTATTTATAGAGAGACATCTTTGGTTAGTAAAATAAATTAATAAGTAAATTATGGGTAGTCTTAGAAAGAGTAGTGATAATAACTTGTCATCATCATGTGGTACATAAGAGACAACATACCACTCTAGTGAAGAACTACAAATTCTAACAAAAAATTAATAATAATAATAAGACGATGAAGATAAACATTCTTAATGAGTTAAACCTTATGTATTATAAAGTGCCTTTATTTATAAGTTTCCAAATCAAATAATTTAGTTCCAAACCCATAATCATCGGGGGAAAAAAATAGCATGAACAATAAGTTATTTAAAGAAATATCCAAACATATCTATTTTAGATTGTCTATTATCTTGTTCCTAGGTGTTCATTAAACTAAAAGGGTACAAGGATTTCAAAGATAATTTAAAAGCAAATTATTTTTATGTTATTATCTTATATTGGCATTGCCTACAATTGTAAGTATACATATAAAATGATAATTATAATTGTCAAAATAAAACAATAAAAATTAAAAAAGAAGAAAAAGAAAGATTTGTTATACTAGTAGTAGGGGTGTCAATGGTGCAGTTTGGGGGCGGCTTTAGCTAAAAAACACACAACCCAAACACGACTCATTAGCAAAATAACGGTTTTAGGCCGGTGTGGTTTGGGTTCGGGCTGTCTAATGGTTTAGACTTAGGATGACTAATGGTTTGGGATAATAGTTTATGATATGCAGAAAAAAAAAATTGAAGATCTTACAACAAAAGCCAAAATTCTATGCAAAGCAAAATTGCTACTGATCAATTTCCATTAAAAAAAAATTAAAAGTCATTCCATGTTGTAGAATAACCCCACCTTGTAGAAATCAAGAACCCAAATAGTAAGTAGTAACATAAAGACCGCAAGCTCATTCCTTAAGCCCCCCCTGGGGGCCCCCCAAAAAAAAAAACCAAAAAAAAAAACCCCCTAAAATACCTTTTTGTGTTATTTTTTTTTTTTTTAAAAAAATTTCTATCTAATATAAAAAAAATAATTTCCCCTCATAAAAAAACCCCCCTTTTTTTTTTTTTTTTTATTAAAAATAAAAAAAAAAAAAACATCTCCACCTCTAAAAAAATAAATAAAATAAAAAAAAAAAAATAATATATTTTTTTTTTTTTTTTTCCCTCCCCCTCCCCCCTCCTCTTTTCCCCCCCCCCCAACCCTTGGGTTTCTTCCCTTATAAAATAAATTTTTTTTTTTTTTTTATCCACAATATTTAAGACAAATACGAGATAATCATGAGCAAGAATATTCAATAACTAAATTAAATGAATTACAGAAGCCCAAAATGCTCCAATAACAAAGGAAAGAAAATAAAGAATAATGAATAAGTCAAAAATGAGGGCAGCGGAATAAAAGTGTTTAAATCAGTTTCTTTCCAGTTTGTTTCTCTAAGTCAATGAACTTAGATTCCAGTTTAATGAGGTGAGGGGTTCTCCAATTCTTCTCCAGTCTCAGTGCGAACTGCCTGACCACCTTTCGCCTCTGACCATCAACCGGTGCGATAAGCGCACTCCATGCACCCGCAGGAACTCCCACACATGCTATTTCCATCTCCCACTTTGGCGGTGCCACATCTTCTTCAAACGGAATGGTTCCTTCATAGGGAACCAGCCCATCTTCGAATACAAATCCTTCTTTCGTATAGGCTAAAAACATACAAAGAATAAAGGAATGAGTTCTAAAGAACTCAGTAAGAAACAATCATATATCTCATCCATCATCCAAAAATGCCATGATACAACAGTAATATGAATGAATGCAAAACATGAATGATGCTATGATTTCTAACTATGCAAGTCTCTAATAGCTGACATGCTTTAAGATAAACACCAGCCCTCCTCTGGGTAAGTCTCATCACTCTGATCCGGCAAGGACTGGTTACCTCTGTAGGGATCCAGGGAAAAAGGGAAAGTCCACACCTGGCTCACAAACCATGGTTAGGGGTTAAGTCCACACTCTCTCACCACGACCATTGGTAATGTGTATTGGCGCATGTCTGGGTTTCTAATCCAATGCAAGGTCATAATGGTTACATGTCTACATGAAGTCCAGATACATCCCCTATGGCACCGACCAACTCGGTTCAGTATCCTTCGCAACCTAGGAGTAAGAATCCTCACGGACTGGCTACCTCTGTTGGACTCTACTCCATAACCCTATGGTCATCCACATATCATTGGGGCGGATGCTCTCATGATTCCTCCCGACACCCGGTCCGGTCCTTGGACATCCATGAGCCCAACCCTAACATATGCAACCCTACCATTTCATGACCAACAGTGGACCACCAAGTCACATCACTGTCATCACGGGTCACTCGGTTTCAATTCCCCTACCGAAAGGGTAGTAGCATGTGGGGTACCTAGCCATGCAATCTAGACTCATCCTAACAATGTCATCAATTAATCATGATAGTCTTTGAAGGCATCGGCAGGCATGTGTCCCATTCCATGACCTCCGATAACATCGGCCAAGATATCCCAAAAGGAATACCCCAACTATCATAATCATATACCAACTATCACCATCTCATAACAATCACCAACCATAAAGTAAATATGAAATCAAAGTAAACAGCAGTAGTATAATGACATTATATATGAAACTACAACGGTTTATATTGGTGCAGATTAAGAATAACAATTACTAAATCAACATGCTTTGAAGTATACATAAATAGATAAGATAGGTTGTCCTTACTTGCATATCTTGAAACGTCAAGTAAAATGGAATCCAGTAATTATTAGTAGACTTTTCTTTTTAAACGGTAATCACCTAAACACGGGGTTATTAGAATATATAAGTCACATAAACCAAATTGAATCAAAACCGAAATCTATTTGGTCACTTTGTTTACCGCCGGTCGCTTGTGCCGGTCGCTTAGGTTAAGCGACCGCCACTAGTGACCGCCCCAAAATGAGTGAGTTTCAATCCGAAACTCAGGCTTCTGATTACTCGATTTCAATCCGGTTTTCGAGTAATCTCATCCTAAGTCTCGAATTAAACACTCCCTAAGCCAAAAGGGTAAGAGAAAACAATCCACTATCATCGGTGGATTACCCCTAACCCTCTCCTTGATTGGATTTACCATCTCACGGAAGCGGGGGTTCCGTTTATGGTTATTCCATCTCATGTAGATTAAAAAAAAAGGGTAAAGAATAACCAAGGGGTAATCACAGTGACGAGGGAAAAAGGGTAAAACCAAACTAACGGAGATAAGAGAGTAGAGAACGAAGGGTTAGTTCAATACCTCACACCAGAAAGCCAGAGAAGAAGAGAACTAATCTTCCAAACCACTGTCGGTACTCGGAGACTCTTTCGGATCTTCCCCGCAGCCGTCTTAACTCCCAAATAAGAAATAACGAATAAAGTAATCGTTAATGAGACGGAGGTTGCCTTTTATAGAAGTGCAGGGGGCAAAATAGGGCAAAATCCCCGAAAGCAGACCGGGCGGTCGCTTGGGCCGGTCGCTTAGGTTAGCGACCGCCACTAGTAACCGCCCCCATGTAATTTGCCATACAAGGGTGCTTTTACTAGGGGGTTGATACCCAAGGTCAACCTAGCCCTAAATAAGAGATGGGGGAGATCTTACCTTCATTCGGACATCTCCGAACGACACTTGACTTCTAGAATTTCCCCACTCCAGCCAAGGCGGGCTTTTCGGACATAGGATCCGGATCCATGGGTCACGGGTATGGATCATGGGCTTCAATCCGGATACTCCACAAGTTCACCCGACTAGACCTTCGGGTTCTCGGACTGGAATACGGATCTCGGGTTAGAAATACGGGGGTATTACATTCCTCCCCTCCTTAAAAGAAATTTCGTCCCCGAAATTACAACGTACTGAAGGTCCAAAAGGTGAGGATACTTGGACCGCATCTCATCTTCTTTCTCCCAAGATGCTTCCTCAAAAGAGTGATTCTTCCATCTGATCTTCACCAAAGGTATAGTCCGATTTCTCAACTGCTTGTCTTTTCGGTCCAAAATCTCAGCCGGTTCTTCATCATACGTTAAATCCGCACTCAACCCTTCCGGTTCATCTTTGAAGCGGCTGTTTGCGCACTTATCAAGCATTGCCTTAGCATAGATACATGGAATACATCATGCACACCAGCAAGAGGCGGGGGCAAAGCCAACCGATAAGCTCTTTGGTCCAACCTTCTCAATAATGTCAAAGGGACCAATATACCTAGGGCTGAGTTTTCCTTTAACATTGAAACGCATGACTCCTTTCATCGGCGAAACTTTCAAAAACGCACGCTCACCAACTTGAAACTCAAGGTCAGACCTTCTTTTATCCGCATAGGACTTCTGTCGAGACTGAGCAGTTTTGATCCTTTCTCTAATCATATCCACCATAGTGCCGGTGATTTCGATTAGATCAGGGCCAAGAACACGCCTTTCCCCAACTTCATCCCAATACGGAGGAGTTCGCAAGTCTTCCCATACGGAGCTTTAAACGGGGCCATTCCAATAGTAGGCGATAGCTGTTGTTATAAGCAAACTCCACCAAGGCTAGGTGGTCATCCCGATTACCACTCATATCTATGACACACGCTCTAAGCATATCTTCCAAAATCTGTATGGTCCTTTCCGATTGGCCATCGGTGCGAGGATGATGAGCGGTACTCAAATTCAGCTGAGTACCTAGAGCTTTTCTGAGACTATTCCCGAAACGCGACGTAAACCTCGGGTCTCTATCGACACAATGCTAACCGGAACACCATGCAATCTCACCACATTATCAACATAGAGT
Organism: Hakea prostrata; assembly: GCF_041222555.1. Taxonomy (NCBI): domain Eukaryota; kingdom Viridiplantae; phylum Streptophyta; class Magnoliopsida; order Proteales; family Proteaceae; genus Hakea; species Hakea prostrata. The sequence continues at coordinate 54,106,023 of NC_142608.1, read as the reverse complement.
CGGGCCAACTTATCCATGGAATAGGTGATCTTCATCGAAATGAAGTGTGCTGATTTGGTTAATCGGTCCACTACCACCCACACCGAGTCATTCCCTTTTCCGGATCGGGGCGGACCGGTGACAAAATCCATAGCAATGTCTTCCCATTTCCAACTAGGTCTTTGGAAGAGGTTGCGAGAGAAGGCAGACGAAGGCTGCCGGACAACTTTCACACGTTGACAAGTCCCACATTTAGCAATGAAATCTTCCACATCGTTCTTCATGCCGGACCACCAAAAATACCCTTTCATATCATGGTACATCTTCACGCTTCCGGGATGAATAGTAAAGATGGACTGATGAGCATCGATCAAGATTTCGCTTATGAGGTCTTCCTTGCTGGGAACACAAACTCTTCCTCTAAAAACAAGAGCACCATCAAAAGCTAGGGAGAAATCTTCCACGTCCTTAGTCTTTGAAGTGATCAAGTCAATCTTTTTCTTCAATTCTGGATCAGCCAATTTGTAGAGCAACAATTCGGTCCCTCAAACTTGGTCGGGCGATACATTTGCCAAAACGACACCAGAACTTTACGGCAAAATCTCAAGTCCAAATCTTACTATGGAGAACAATAAGGGCTTCTTGAGACATGTCGAGAACCACACTTCCTCGATTACTCTTTCTACTTAAGGCATCGGCAACCACATTAGCTTTTCTGGATGATATTGAATATCACAATCATAGTCCTTCACCAGTTCTAGCCATCTTCTCTGTCTCATATTCAACTCCTTAGAGTAAAGAAATACTTGAGACTCTTGTGGTCGGTGAAAATAGATATCTTTTCACCATAAAGATAGTGACGCCAAATCTTCGGAGCAAAAACCACATTTGCCAATTCCAAGTCATGAGTAGGATAATTATGCTCGTAGTTCTTCAAGCGCCTAGAAGCATAAGCTACCACCTTCCCATCTTGCATCAAAACGCAACCCAAACCAACTTTAGAGGCATCGGTATACACTTTGTCAAACCTCCGGAGTCATCCGGTATCGTCAACACGGGAGTGTTAGTTAACCTCTTCTTGAGTTCTTGAAAACTCTCTTCACGAGGCTTCGTTCCACTCAAACTTGACTCCTTTTAAGTAAGCTTTGTCATAGGTCTTGAGATTCGGAGAAATTCTCAATGAAGCGCCTATAATAACTCTGCCATACCAAGAAAACTTGAATTTCCGTGGTGACTTAGGTTGGTCCCAATCATTCACGACTTGAACTTTTGCGGGATCGACTTTAATTCCGTCGGTGAAACGATGTGACCTAGGAACATAACTTTAGGTAACCAAAAGTCACATTTCTTTGAACTTGGCAAACAACTTCTTCTCTCTCAACTTTTGCAAGGCAAAACTCGGATGTCCAACGTGTTCTTCTTCGTCCTTTGAATAGATCAGAATGTCATCGATAAATACAATGATAAATTTATCTAAGACATCCTGAAATACTCGGTTCATCGAGATCCATGAACGCTGCCGGTGCATTAGTAAGACCAAAAGGCATAACTCGGAATTCATAATGCCCATATCTAGTCCTAAATGCGATCCTGCACACATCATTGGACTTAACTCTTAAGCGATGGTACCCGGATCTCGGATCGATCTTCGAGAACACAGAGGCACCCTTCAAGCTGATCAAACAAGTCGTCGATCCTAGGGAGAGGATATTTATTTTTATCGTCAACTTGTTTAATTCCCGATAATCTATGCACATTCGCATACTACCGTCCTTCTTCTTCACAAACAAAACCGGGGCTCCCCACGGTGAAACACGGTTGGATAAACCCTTTGCTTGACAAATCATTTAAGCGAGTCGAAGTTCCTTCAACTCGGTCGGAGCCATCCGATGCGGAGCTTTCGACACGGGGAGGCTGCTCAGGGAATTAGATCAATTGAAAATTCTAACTCCCTCTCGGAGGCAAACCGGACAAATCATCGGGGAAAACATCGGGAAAGTCCACGACAACTCGATATCAGACAACCGTTTCACACCTTCCGAGACATCTACGAGAAGAGGAAAGAAGTCCAACATTCTTAGTCCTTTGCACGACTTTCGCGATAGCAGCCACTATCTTCTTACTCAACTTCTCTTGACTACATTCATACTCAAACGGACTATCATTCGTAGGATGAAAGCAGTACCTTCCTTTCCGAACAAAGGATAACTGCACCATACTTAGATAGCCAATCAATTCCAAATATTACATCAAAATCAGACATGTCTAACTTGATCAGACGGGCTTCAAGGGTTCTACCGGCAATAACCCTTGGACAAGATTCAACCACTTCATCTAATCTAACAACAGATCTAGTTGGAGTACTAATTACTAGTCCTCTATCCAACTTCGCAAGTGTAACGAGAATACGACTCACAAAAGAAGATGCTATGAATGAATGCGATGCACCGGTATCAAATAATACGAAGAGAGGTAGATGATCTTTGAAATGATACTGTCACAACATCGTGATCTGTCTCGGACTCGGAACCAACAACAACTGTAAACTTTACCGGGATGGAACACTCGAAACAGGCTTCAAGGCGACACGAGGATTCGGCACGAGTGCGATTGCGAGAATAATGACCCTGCTTCCCACGGTTAAAGCGAGATCAAATCCCTACCACCCACGGGAGCTCTTTGAAGAAGGATATGCGGGCCTGCGGTTATTAGCTGCTTTGGACGAGGGTTAGCATAGATCGGTCCAGTACCACGACTACCAGCAACGGGACGCGCCGGTGCACCACTAGAACCATAGCTCGAAGCGAGAGGTGGCCGGAACTAGCTCCTCGAGGCTGAAACGAAAGGGCGGTATAAGGAGCGAGCCTAGAAAATCTCCGGTTACGGTCACCCGAATGATTCTGTTCGAGACGAAACAGTTGGAGCGAGATAATTCTCTCTCTCATTCTCTTCTACCTTCTTAGCATTCTGTACCATCTTGGCATAATCCACAATAGGATGAATTGCCGGGTAAGTCTTCGATGACGGCCTCAAACCCTTGAAGAACTTCTTTGCCTTCTCACGGTCACCTTTGAAAGCATCGGGGGCAAAGTAGAACAACTCTTCAAACTTCTTCGGTACTCGAGCAGTACTAGGTCCTTGAGTGAGTGCCATGAACTCCGCTTCCTTAGCATCTCTCACAGACTCGGGAAAATAATTCTTGCAAAATGCATCCTTGAAAATTTCCCAAGTAAGAACCGGGTGCGAAGCTTCCAAAATAGGTGCAGTAGCATTCCACCACGCATCGACTTCATGCTGCGATCTACCTTTCTGCACAAAGAATCTTCTGAGCTTCATTGCAACGGAGGTTGCGAAAAGCTTTCTCCAACTCTCGGATCCACTTGTTCGGGAACAATGCATCCGATGAAATACCGATAAAAGGCTGGGATCGAAGCTTCAAGAAATGCTCCATCAATCTTGCATGCGGACCGGGGGGCAAAACCGTCCACAACATTACCAGCTGCGAAGTACCAGCTCCATTAGGATTAAAAGCTGCACGGGCATTCTCTTGAGTAGTCGCAAAACCTTGCATCATAGCGATGGCGATTATGCTGCTGATGCATCATATTTCCCAGAATGTTCATCACATCTGAATAGAGACTACTTGCGGTGCCGGTGGAGGATTCCCACTGGTGGAAGGAATTTCAACACGGGGAGGCTCGGTTTCGGTGTTTTCTGCGGGGTATCTCAACACGATTCGATTCTCACCACCTTCTTCTCCATCTTGACCATGAACAACACGATTCCTTAATTGAACCATTCTGCGAAAGAATTCCGAGGAGATTAGCAACGCTCAAAGATTAAATCCGGAAAAGATTCCACAAGTCAAGATTATTCCACAACGGTACCAACATTCACAAACGAGAAGAAGCGACAAGCACAAATTCCAAAAATCAACAAAACAGAGCCAAAAATCCAAAATTATGTGCAACGATGGCTTGGACCGGTCGCTTGAGCCGGTCGCTTAAGATAGCGACCGCCACTAGTGACCGCCCCAAAATACGCGCGACAGCAACGCTTCAAATACGATTTTTGGGTCATATTTCATTCTTACACTTCTCAAAACGCAATTTGGGCTCGCGGGGATTTCGTGCAAAGGGTTAGGAAGGTATTTTGGAGACTCCGTTGGCTTCGGATCTACTTCCCACGCGACGCATACACGCTACACGAGGTAATCATCTCATGAAAACCTTCATTTCTATGGTTTGCATGATAGAACTACAATGTGTAACTGTTTTTAGGTTTTCTTTTGTGCAAAAATGTTTCTTTTACATCCCATAACATGTCTAGGCATAGATCTACTGTCCACTACGCATTCTTACACAAATATGTAATTATTAGACATCTCATGGCTTCTCATTTTGCATTTTTTTCGCCTAAAAACAGATTTTCTCACTAGATGGCTGCCCGCGGAGGTAGGAGAGTACCCATTCGCGGCCGAGGTCGTGGTCGAGGTAGAGGTGACGCACATGACCTAGTCCATCCGGACTACTTTAGATCCTGGAGGCACGGGAGCTATACTTTGGCCACTTCAGTCATCGTGCGATCGAATATGGTCGACCGGTAGTGACTCCGGAGGTAGCACGGTTCCGGATCGAGAGTAGATTTGAGGCTGTGGGTTGGAGAGGTACCTTGTTTTTGAACGAGGACGCCTATCCCAAGCTAGTCGGGTTATTCTACAGCAACTTTGACCTTCCACGAGAGAGATGGATGGAGAGCATGACACTAGGCTAGTGATAGAGAGCCGGGTGAAGACCACGGACATACGCTTCACCACGGAGGAGCTGGCTCACATCCTAGAAGTGCCATACATCCACGGCGACGGGGAGATGGTTCGAGCCGGGGGCTGAGTCGGACGATGTCATTCACCGGGAGGAGAGAGCTCTCATCTACTCGAGCATTTGCCCACGGGAGTGCAGCGGGGTAGAGTCGGTGGCGAGCTGTATCCCTCATGCGGGATCATCTCCGGGATCATAGCACGGAACTTGCTTGCCTAAGGCGGGTCATCGTAGTGAGATTTCACTCATGCGGGCTATGATGACCTTTTCAGTGTACACTCGCTACTAGGTAGACTTGGCTTACATAATCCAAAATGCCATGATCTACCGAGTGACACATCCGAGGGGAGCAAACCTTGGATACGGGCGGCTTCTGACACGGATCTTTGAGCACTTCGGGGTCGACTTCGAGGGAGAGGAGACTATCCCAGTTGGGCATAGCGGTACCATAGGATACAGATTGGTCGCTCGGATGCACTTAACGGGCGGACCAAACTCACCGAGAGATGCCGGCCCGAAGGCGGAGGACATGGATGTAGAGGCGATGATGAGGATCATGCGGACTCGCCACCACCTTCCCGGTTCGAGACAGGGAGGCACATCCGGGACTCGGGGATACTTCGGAGGTTGCACCACCTTGGGCTAGGGGTCTGTTCACTCGGATGGACCAGTTCGAGCGAGGGGGAGGTAGAGATGAGGGGCCGGATAGTAGAGTGCCTTGACATACTCCGCCGGATGAGACTAGCTCCACCACCACCACCACGGCGGTAGATAGGTCTAGGTTTTGATTCACTATGATTCGATGCTGACCTTAGGGTTTAGATATGTTTATTGTAGTTTTTATTCAACACATGTTCCTTCCCTAACATTTTGTAAAGCGTAGAGTACGCTCCAAGTTATGTAAGGCTTTATCTTATTAATGAAACACAATTATGTTTATTGCACTTGTATTATTGTCTCTTATGCATTTTCTTGATAATTCTTGTGTGAGAATATATTTCACTTGACTTATTGTAAGTTATTCAAAATAGGATCCACTTACTTTATCGGTTTGTTTCTAACAAAAGATGTTCTATTACTCACTCTAATTCTTTTGAGTCACTTACGGATCTATGACTCGGATTGCTCGTCTAATACTTGTATTAATTATTATTGACTTCGTAAAACCATGGCTCTGATACCACTCTGTCACACCCCACCCGTCGGTCTCGGTTACCCGCCCGACAACCCGTGGGTGCGATCCGTCACAAGATCCAAGGTTTTAGTCTATCAACAATATTTAAGACAAATACGAGATAATCATGAGCAAGAATATTCAATAACTAAATTAAATGAATTACGAAGCCCAAAATGCTCCAATAACAAAGGAAAGAAAATAAAGAATAATGAATAAGTCAAAAATGAGGGCAGCGGAATAAAAGTGTTTAAATCAGTTTCTTTCCAGTTTGTTTCTCTAAGTCAATGAACTTAGATTCCAGTTTAATGAGGTGAGGGGTTCTCCAATTCTTCTCCGATCTCGGTCTGAACTCGCCCGACCACCTTTCGCCTCGACCATCAACCGGTGCGATAAGCGCACTCCATGCACCCGCGAGAACTCCCACACATGCTATTTCCATCTCCCCTTTGGCGGTGCCACATCTTCTTCAAACGGAATGGTTCCTTCATAGGGAACCAGCCCATCTTCGAATACAAATCCTTCTTACCGTATAGGCTAAAAACATACAAAGAATAAAGGAATGAGTTCTAAAGAACTCAGTAAGAAACAATCATATATCTCATCCATCATCCAAAAATGCCATGATACAACGATAATATGAATGAATGCAAAACATGAATGATGCTATGATTTCTAACTATGCAAGTCTCTAATAGTGACATGCTTTAAGATAAACACCAGCCCTCCTCTGGGTAAGTCTCATCACTCCGATCCGGCAAGGACTGGTTACCTCTGTAGGGATCCGGGGAAAAAGGGAAAGTCCACACGGCTCACAAACCATGGTTAGGGGTTAAGTCCACACTCTCTCACCAAGACCATTGGTAATGAGTATTGGCGCATGTCTGGGTTTCTAATCCAATGCAAGGTCATAATGGTTACATGTCTACATGAAGTCCAGATACATCCCCTTTGGCACCGACCAACTCGGTTCAGTATCCTTCGCAACCTAGGAGTAAGAATCCTCACGGACTGGCTACCTCTGTTGGACTCTACTCCATAACCCTATGGTCATCCACATATCATTGGGGCGGATGCTCTCATGATTCCTCCCGACACCCGGTCCGGTCCTTGGACATCCATGAGCTCAACCCTAACATATGCAACCCTACCATTTCATGACCAACAGTGGACCACCAAGTCACATCACTGTCATCACGGGTCACTCGGTTTCAATTCCCCTACCAAAAGGGTAGTAGCATGTGGGGTACCTAGCCATGCAATCTAGACTCATCCTAACAATGTCATCAATTAATCATGACAGTCTTTGAAGGCATCAGCGGGCATGTGTCCCATTCCATGACCTCCCCGATAACATCAGCCAAGATATCCCAAAAGGAATACCCCAACTATCATAATCATATACCAACTATCACCATCTCATAACAATCACCAACCATAAAGTAAATATGAAATCAAAGTAAACAGCAGTAGTATAACAGCATTATATATGAAACTACAACAGTTTATATTGGTACAGATTAAGAATAACAATTACTAAATCAATATGCTTTGAAGTATACATAAATAGATAAGATAGACTTGTCCTTACTTGCATATACTTGAAACGTCAGTAAAATGGAATCCGGTAATTATTAGTAGACTTTTCTTTTAAACGGTAATCACCTAAACACGGGGTTATTAGAATATATAAGTCACATAAACCAAATTGAATCAAAACCGAAATCTATTTGGTCACTTTGTTTACCGACCGGTCGCTTGTGCCGGTCGCTTAGGTTAAGCGACCGCCACTAGTGACCGCCCCAAAAACAGTGAGTTTCAATCCGAAACTCAGGCTTCTGATTACTCGATTTCAATCCGGTTTTCGAGTAATCTCATCCTAAGTCTCGAATTAAACACTCCCTAAGCCAAAAGGGTAAGAGAAAACAATCCACTATCATCAGTGGATTACCCCTAACCCTCTCCTTGATTGGATTTACCATCTCACGAAGCGAGGGTTCCGTTTATGGTTATTCCATCTCATGTAGATTAAAAAAAAAGGGTAAAGAATAACCAAGGGGTAATCACGGTGTGAGGGAAAAAGGGTAAAACCAAACTAACGGAGATAAGAGAGTAGAGAACGAAGGGTTAGTTCAATACCTCACACCAGAAAGCCAGAGAAGAAGAGAACTAATCTTCCAAACCACTGTCAGTACTCCAGAGACTCTTTCGGATCTTCCCCGCAGCCGTCTTAACTCCCAAATAAGAAATAACGAATAAAGTAATCGTTAATGAGACGGAGGTTGCCTTTTATAGAAGTGCGGGGGCAAAATAGGGCAAAATCCCCGAAAGCAGACCGGGCGGTCGCTTGGGCGATCGCTTGGGCGGTCGCTTAGGTTAAGCGACCGCCACTAGTAACCGCCCCCATGTAATTTGCCATACAAGGGTGCTTTTACTAGGGGGTTGATACCCAAGGTCAACCTAGCCCTAAATAAGAGATGGGGGAGATCTTACCTTCATTCCGGACATCTCTGAACGACACTTGACTTCCAGAATTTCCCACGCCAGCCAAGGCAGGCTTTTCAGACATAGGATCCAGATCCATGGGTCCTGGGTATGGATCATGGGCTTCAATCCGGATACTCCACAAGTTCACCCGACTAGACCTTCGGGTTCTCGGGGGGGAAAGGGGGGGGGGGGAGAGAGAAGGGGGGGGGAAAAAAAAATGGTTTTTTTTGGGAGGAAAAAAAATTTATTTTTTGAATATTTGTAAATTTTTGATTGTGGATTGTAAAAACCAAGGGGTAGAAGAAAGAAAAAAAAAAAAAATATTTAATGTAAAATTATAAAATGGATTGTAAAACAAATTATAACGGGTGGCCCTTCGATTTCAGGCTGATGTAGGTTGTACTCAGCTCAAACACAACCCATTAAGATACAGTTAGGTATGTTCGTGCTATAACTGGCCGGTGTGATTCAGTTTTAATGGTGTGGGTTGCAAATTGATACCCCTAACTAGCAAAAGAAGAAGGAAAAAAAAAAAAAAAAGATACAAATCATTTGATACTAGTATGAAAGGTCACAATAAAAGAAATTGTATTGGGTTTGTTTTGTGAAAAGGGAAGTAAAATGAAGGGAAGTCAAATTTTCCTGAACAAAAAAAAAAGAAACTTTTAAAATCATGACCCCATGTGATTGGATAAGTTGCATAAATTTCGTACCATATTTAGTTAGGATATATTTTACATGTAATCTTTATAGACCTTTTTTTTTTTTTGGATATGAGGTTCATCCGGGCCAGCTTGCGCGTACCACGATTTACATCCTCAAGGGAGCTTTTTTTTATGTAATCTTTATAGACTTGTTAACATGAAAGGAACACAGATGCAAGAGTAAAGTAAAATTTGATGACCACATATGGAACAATTTAGAGTTGGTCACATAAATGATGAACATAGATTATTACAAAAGTTTCTATCTTAAGTATGAAAATGTGCATTTTCCTTTTATTTAGTTCCTCTTGCAATCAAATGAAACTTAAGGGAAAAAAAATATTGGTGAAAAAATAACTTGTAACTATATTCTTTTGGACCCTTAAATTTAACAAGTATCTTTAATGAATATAAAATTATGTCACTTTAATTATGTGCTTTAGTAAATCAGCTCTCATGAGAAAAACATAATGATGAGTAATTGTTTAGTTATTCTAAATACTTGTGGTCACTTGTATGTAATTTTTTTTTTTTATATGAATGATAGAATGAGCAATTAGAAAAAGAATAACATTAATTTCTTAATTCCTACTTGTTTTTTCTTTTCAATGAGAGTATAGATTAAACATCTTTTAAAACCATGAAATGACAAACGTATAAAATACAAAGCACAAAGCACACACTTGATGACGTACTAAACCAACACACACCTAACACACGTAATACTCAATAGCTAAGTCTTCACTTGAATTGCAACATAAATGCATAATCTATGCATAATATACTTCCCTATTAATATATGTTAAAGTCTCGTGCCAATACTACTATAAAACTTGCTCAACCTACTAATTTATGAAAAAAAGGAAAAAAGAAAAAAGTACTCTGAAAAACGTAACCTACACTAGCACAACATGTAGTTGGGATCACATCCCTTCACCCCCACCCTCTCCACCACAGCTGGGTAGGACTGCCACCTCTAAAAGTTGATATGGTCGGAACCCTCACTGATTGAAGTGGTGGAAGTTAGAGGCAATATTTTCCCCCCTTTGGAACTGAGGTTCACCCGAGCCAACTTATGTGCACCTTGACTACTCCTTGGGGGTAGCTGTTACATATAATTTAAATATAAGGTGGGGCTTTGCCCCTGGCCCCAAGGGGATTTGAACTCTGACCTCCTATGTGGGAGGTAATGTTATACTATGTCATCAAGGGGTGCAAAGTTGGCACCTCTAAAAGCTAACAAGGTGGGACCTCTCCCAAATTGTATGGTGGTAGGGATGAGAGATAATGTTATACCGTACCCTCAAGGAGAGCAGAAATCTCAACTCTAAAAATTAACATGATGGGATTCCTTCCTCATTGTATGGTGGTAGGAGAGGGGGATAGTGTTATACACTACTCTCAAGGAAGTAGATCCCCCCTCCCACCTCTAATAGTTGACAAGATGGGCTCCTCCCTAATTATATGGTGATGACAGAGGAGGAGGTAAGGGATAGTGTTATACACTATTCTCGAGGGGAGCAAATCCCACCTCTAAAAACTGACAAGGTGGAATTCCTCCTTGACTATATGGTGGTAAGTATTAGGAGAGTATTATACACTATCCTCAAAGGTAGCAAAACCCTCATCTCTAAAAGCCGACAAGGGGAGATCCCTCCTTAGTTGTATGGTGGTGGAGATTTTGGTTTGAGAGGAGGGGTATATAAAGTTATACACTACCCTTAAAGGAAACAACACTGAACTCTATCTCATGATTTCACAACAAAAGAGAACTTTACCTCATGAATTTGTTTTCCTCTTATCAATATGAAAATAGACAAGTCTCTCTTGTTTTAAGGAGATATAGGTTCATAGACATGGTCATTCTAACACTCTAGAACAAAAACTATTTCTCATATTTCTAAAAAACGGCACTAATTTTATGAAAAAATTGTGTTCCATGATGTAAATGTGAATATCAAATGAGGAGGGGAGAAAACAACTTCATGAAGAAATCCACATATTGATAAAGAAAGAAACCCATGTGAGAGAGCATATTGTTTTATTATCATTTTAGTATTGTTGGAATCTTTTGCCCTAAAATTTTTTTGCAAAATTTAGTGGCAAGGATAAGTGGTTGTGAGTTATTGAGTTTTCACTCCACGTAGATAATAATCCATTAGTTGAAGGACGATCCATATAGTTTATGGAAAGGCAACTTCATTTTTCTTTGTCTTTTAAAGAGGGTTTAATTGCTTATTTGTTGTTGAAGAAACAATGAAAGACGTGAAGAATAAAATAATAATAATAATACTAATAAAGAAGAATATAGTGATTCCTGTTTTTGAGAGGTTTTATCCAGTTGTAACCAACTCCTTCATCGGTGATTATTTGGTGTCCGATCAAGTTGATTTTTTGCCAGCAAGTTCATGATTTCTTGTTCTTCAAAACCAATTGTTGGTTTAGGCATTTGAGCTCTCAAAGTCAGTGCAATTGGGACGTCACTTGTGCCGCCTCTATGTTGGTGAGATCTATTTGAGTTTTCTTAATTTGTTCATTTCAACGTTAATATAATTGATAGTGTATGACAAGAATTATTATTCTTGATGAATGTTGATGTTTGCCTCTATTGAGAACTTGTTGAGGAATCTGCACGAATAATTGTAGGACTATTGTAATCACGAACTATGACAGAGCTGAAATGTACAAAAAGTAATTTCAATAAGGTATTTAGACACCTTGATTTATGCAACACAAGTTCTAAGTGTGTTTTCACCCCCAAGATCAGTCAGACTAGGATTCAGGTTTGGTTCGCATCACACACGGGTTCGCACCATACTATGTGAATGCGATCCTTAACCCCAAAGATACATAACATAGGTCATTACTATATATAAACCAAATAACTAGCTCCTTTCTGTGCGATGTGGAGCTAAAGTTCCTATCACAAAAATCATAAGATAAAACGATATAAATAAAACATATATTTATATTAAAATAATATACATGAGTTTTAAATATTTTTCAACAGCCTCTAGTTTTATCGAAAAACTTTCATTCTCATTTACTTAGTGATTAGTAGATTTTTGGATGGACTGTTGTTTTGTGATTTTTCCTCTTTACACTGGAGATGTTTTCCATGTTGAAATTATTTGTATTAAGTGGGTATAAATTTCTGGACGTGTTTGAGATCCAATACGCAACCAAGTTGTGAGCAACATATATTGCCCACTTGGTGTTTGATAAATTATCCAAAAGAATATTAATTTATTTATTTCCTAATAGGTTCAGTACTCTAGAAGAGGAAGATTAATTTTTCTTTCCCCTGTTGTTGTCAACAATTTCTCTTTCCACTTTTGTTGTCAACCATAAATGCAACTATTAATAGGTTGGGTGGTGGTTGGTGAAAGCAACGAGACTTTTGAGTATATATGGGTTTGAAAACCGTTTGATTAATAAGTATCTAGACTTTAAGAAACCTATGATCTTCTTCTTGGTACCATCCAAACACCTTTTTACGTGATTTTTGTAAATTAATCATAGTAGTTGTTAGAACAAACACCACGAAATAGCAAATCAAAAAATAAACAAAAACAAAAACACACAGAGATTTAACATGCTTCACACACTGATGTAGTATGCTATGTCCACGAGTGAAGAAAAAAAAATCTTTTCTACTATGTAGAAGAAGAACAAAAAGAGATCTCACAACCAATCGCCAAGAACAACGTTACAAGAACTTTTGCCCAAAACCGTAATCGAAAATTTCAAAATTTTCAATAATGTGGTAGGCTAACATAGGATACATATATATAGATTCCAATCGAGTAAATGGGTCATACCATACATCTGCTTCCACCACAGATCTCTGCAAACGGGTCATTCGGGTCAGTCGTCCACCAAAATATATCGCCCAAATCGGGTACAAGAATTCGAATCAAAATATAACAGTAGTATTATTGTCATTTCATATTTACCAAGCTATATATGTATATATGATCATGAACGTACAGCTCTTAAGCCAAACACCTCACCTCATTCTAGAGAGGGAATAAGCTTATTGCCCTTAACACTCTCATGCCCAAATTTGTATTGAAAACTTATTCATCTTTTCAACATTTTAATCAATTGTGTGCTAGAATGAACCTTTCACCAAGTGGAGATATTTGTTGTTATATTAATTATGATTTTTCTTACACTCCACAGCGATCAAAGATTCACACTTTGCAAATTCTTTTTCATGTTGTTGACTGTTTATTTTCCTTTTTTGACAAAAAGACCGTTTCCTAGATCCATGGGAATAAAATTAATTATCATTAGAGCACAAGTTTAAAAATCATTTATCTTATTATTAATTTTCCTATCTTGTAAACTTATGATAAAAGATATGATCATCATACAGTAGATAACTATAATTTGAAAAACGAAATGGGAGGAGAAGGATAGGTCTTGGAAATCTTCAAATGACATTAACTTTAAACCCAAGCTCAAGAGCCTTTCAAGCATTTGTACTTAACTAAAACTTGTTTGGTAGAATATCTATTTCAATTTTTATGAATAATTTTTGTTGCATGGATTCTCTGGTCTGATTTTTGTACTTTATTTCAAAGAATATAAATCAAGTGTAATATAAAAATTTAAATAGCTAAAAACCTACTATGTTTTTCCTATGTTTCATTTTATTTTTTGAATTATATTGATTTCATTTGTTCAAAGAAGGAAGTTCAACATTCTAATAGACTCCTCTTAATTAGGAAGGTTATAGGTTCAAAACCTTAAAAAAAAGCTTAAAGAATGTTAGATCACACAGTTCTTGCCTAAGCTAAAAAATATACGAAATTATCAATTTACTTCGATAAGTATTAAAACTTGTTAGCGAATCAACCTGGAGCGTTTCCTCAACGGGGAAACTACAATCAAATTTTTAATATCAATATTTCTTCCACAAATGACAAATGTGTTTCAGTGATCTCCTCAATGAGGCAATTCACAGCCAAATTAGCAGCCAAAGCATTGATGAAACAAAACCAATCAATTACAATAGAATCCTTAACATAGTGGAGATTTCTTTGGAAATTATCAATCCACCCAAAATTTAAATCTTTCTTTTGGTGCTTACTGAATTCAGGATTACCAGTGAAAGCAATCCTTTCACAATGACTGGCGGTGAACCCAAGATGCGGGCTTTGTGGAAACACAAATGAAACCATATGGCATCTGTTTATTTCTTGCGAATGGACCAGAGGATCTGGGCAGCTAGACGACTGGGACTTAGAACTGAATCAATAGCAAAAAGCTCAATTACGAATTGGGGCATTACGATCTTAAATAATGATCAATTGGATTGCACAACAAAATGGTGGTGTCTTTCCATTTTCATTAGTACTTGCTACGTTTTATGGGTAGAAAGAAATAACTTAGTTTTCAAAAAAACAATCACCAAATCCATACAAAATCCTCACAAACATCAACACATGGATACATAGCTTACAATTGGATGGCTCTGTGGACTTAGTAGCTAAATCAAATCAGGAACACTATTACTTCTCTCCAAAGACCACTAATAAAGTAAATGTCACTTGTAATACTGATATGGAGAAATTATGATCAGACCGGGTTCATACCTGGTTCGACCCTCGACCCCGGTCGAGACAGAGGGAACCGACTCTCTTCCGGGCGAACCGGATCTAGAAGATGGCTTGCTGAGGAAGAAAACTTATTCAGCTACAAGCACGCCCTAATCCTACTTATGAATTAGGTTAATTACCCTAATGATAGCAGACTCGAATTGACGGCTGCGGCTAATCATTATCGAAGGGATAATCACCGCATAACCGAAAGGTTATCTCAAGAGTCCTCTACTAGTCCAAACTAGTAGAAGTCTATTGCTCAACGGATCTAACTGTTAAGATCCAACGACTACCCGAAGAAGGCTCAAGTGCATCCAACGAAGGAGATTCGAAGGTACACTCTATATAAACCTCACATCGCCATACGAGGTGAAACACACAATCCGAGACTCGGACTCGATTTCGATACATACTGATAGACGTTAACTATCAGCGGCTTACGATCTAGATCACCTTTCCCAGTTCTTTATTCCTTAGCTCTGTGCTTCTAGCAGAGCCGTTTGTGATTAAATTCATCAACTGACTTAGCCTTCGGAGGTGGACTCCCGACCCCCGCGGTCGGGCCACATTTGACGCTTTCGTTATGCAAGTCATCACGAGGAGATCTAAGGGCTGAGCAGATTTTGGACGCATCATTTGGCGTCGTCTGTGGGAAACGACTTGAAAAGCCATGGTGACTAGATCAGCAGCAGCCGCAGCAGCTGCTGCATAGCGCGATTCCGGTGTTCAGATCCCTGGAGTGAATAATCCAGATATTCCCCAGGGAAGCCAAAATCCTATCGAGGTAGATGGTGGTCAGGGAGGACGTAATCCTCCTGATACATTCCAAGATCAATTGAATCAGGTAAAGATTCAACTTTTGGAGGTAAGCCAAGCACTCCGCATGCTCACCAGACGAGTGATTTTACCACAAGAACCTGATCAACGCGATTCAGGGAGACGTGCGTTGCCACGTGATCAAAGATTGGCTGAAGACCGGAATATCGGTCAGAATTTTCGTGAAGGAGACCGAGAACCTAGGAGGATTGACGATCAACCTAGGCGAGACAATCGGTTTGACAGACCGCAAGAGAGTACAACTGATTCAAATACAAGGTTGGATACAGGGGTAAGAACTCACTCACCAACTGTCAGAAGAACCGTTCGTGATGATCGAGCAATTCGCGTCGAGCGGAATGTTCGGGAAGGACGGGCTATTCGTGATGATCGAATAGCACGGGATGATCGTGTTAATCGAGGTCGTGATCATATCGCTGAAGATCACCCGACCCAGATTGGTCAAGAATTGGCCAACATCAATGAGAAATTAGGGCAGTTGGCTAAGGGAAGGATAACCGAGGATATTTACTCGGTCATTCGGAAGACCCCCTTTGCCGAGCCAATTGCGGGATATCAGTTTCCCCATAACTTTCGTTTGCCTACCTTTTCTACATTCGATGGCTCCGGAGATCCAACAGCTCACATTGGCTATTACCAACAGACCATGGCGCTTCGAGTAATTTCGATGAAATTTTATGCGGGTTTTTGGTTCATCTTTAATCGGAGCAAGCACAAAAGTGGTTTTCGAACCTCCCCTCTGGAAGGATCGTAAACTTTGATGAATTGGCGCACAAATATATAGGGCGATTCCAGAGTGGAATACAGGTCAAAAAGACAGAGGAAACTTTGTTTACTGTCAGACAAGGAAAAAACGAATCAATCAGAGAGTTTCTGAAAAGATTCAACAAAGTAACGATGGAGATAGAAATTTGGATGAGCAAGTAGCCAAAATTGCTCTATTCACGGGACTCACTAATCGGAAACTCCTGGAGCTATTGCTATAGGATATGCCTGCGACTTATGCTGAGTTGGTACAGAGATGCCAGAAGCATGCTGAAGTCATGGAGATTCTAGATGCGCGCCAAGGAGATAATAAAGTCTCCAATAAGGGAATGTAAGGCTCCCGAGCGAAGCGAAGCCAAAGAAAAATGTCCGTGATCGGGTTGGAAAATCTCAGGCTTGGCGCCAAAGGTCTCCCGGTAAAAGTGAGTACACTCCATTGAATGTTCCTCGGGCTGATATTTTAAATATCATCAAAAGAAAAAATATCTTGAAGTGGCCGCCTAAAATTCTTTTGAAACCCGGAGAGTAGCAGGATCGAGAAAAGTATTGCCGATTCCACAAGTACTATGGTCATTATACAAATGACTGTTGTCATCTGAAAACAGATATTGAGAGATTAATATCTCAGGGACACTTGTCCAATTTTGTTAGCAGAAAGAGGGAGGAGCCACGTGAGCCACGCGCGGCTGCTCCTAAAAGGGATCGTTCAGTTAGTTCAGAACGATCAAGGGAGGCTCCGAAGTCTAAGAAGGGCAAGGAGGTGATTGAAGCTACTCGATCCACGGATCCTTACCATCTTCGGGGGACCAGAGCCCGAATCACTCCGAAGTTTGAAAACAAAATCCAAATTTGTCGGAACCGGAGAGACGGAAGCGTAAAAAAAGCTGAATGGTGAAGATTCTATCACCTTTGGCGAGGAGGACGAAAGAGGTGTTTGTTTACCTCATGATGACGCCATAGTCATCAAGGTAGAGATTGCACGTCGGGAAGTGCATAGAGTTTTGGTTGATACAGGGTTTGCAGCTGACCTAATTTCTTATGAAGTGTATCAAAAATTGAAGGTGGATCAGGACTTGATGGAACCTTCATCCACACATCTATATGGTTTTGCAGGGTCATCTGCGGTGGCGGAAGGATCTGTCCAGTTGGACTTATCTATTGGAAGTTTTCCTAAGGAAACAACCGTCCGAATCAATTTTTTGGCGGTTCAGGAACTGCCAGCTTACAATGTTATCCTCGGGCAACCATCTTTATCCAAGATAGGTGCTATTTTTTCGACAAAACACCTGAAGATAAAATTCCCGACTGATATGGGAATTGGTCAAGTCTCCTCTGACCAGAGGATCTCTCGGCAATGTTACGTTGCCTATTTAAAAGACAAGGAGGGCCCGAGGAAGGTAACTGCCCTACCTATAGAAGTTCGAGACGATCGGGAAGAAGCAGAGATGCAAAGACCCGAACCAGTGGTGAAGCTGGAACAAATCCAGCTGTGTACCGAGGATGAGAAAAAGATTACTTATATCGGGTCTGAACAGCTGGAGAAATTTAAAGATAAGTTGAAGTTATTTCTTCAACAGAATAAAGACGTATTTGCATGGTCTGCTAAAGACATGCCAGGAATCAATCGGGCTGTCGCAGAGCATAAACTCTGGATAGATCCTAAGGTGAAACCAGTGATACAGAAAAGGAGAAATTTCTCCATTGAAAAGTATGAAGCCGTTCGTAGTGAAGTTGAAAAACTCAAGAATTCTGGTTTCATAGAACCAATTGAATGCCCAGCTTGGTTGGCCAACGTGGTAATGGTAAAAAAAGCGAATGGGAAGTGGAGGATGTGTACAGACTACACAGATCTTAACAATGCTTGCCCTAAAGATTGCTATCCGTTGCCTCGGATTGACCTCTTGATAGATGCGACTGCAGGATATGAAACTCTAAGTTTCATGGATGCCTATTCAGGGTATAATCAGATCCTTATGAATAAGGAGGACGAGAAGTTTACAGCTTTCATGACTGATCGTGAAAGCGATTATTATAAGGTCATGCCTTTTGGCCCGAAAAATGCGGGAGCCACATATCGAGGGGCCGTCAACAAGATTTTCAAAGATTTGATAGGGAAGAATGTTGAAGCTTATGTTGACGACATGCTTGTAAAGAGCTTTACAAAAGTAAATCATATTGCAGATTTGACCGAGGTATTCTCGATCTGCGAAAGTATCAAATGAAGTCGAACCCGGAAAAGTGCGCTTTTGGAGTTTCTTCGGGGAAAATTTTTGGGCTTCATGGTGTCACGAGAGAGGAATTGAGGCTAATCCTGCCAAAATACAAGCTCTGGTTGATATGGAAGCTCCCAAAACTGTTAGTGATGTGCGGTGTTTAACAGGAGAGTTGCTTGCTTTGAATCGATTCATCTCCAAGTCTGGAGAAAAATGTTTGCCTTTCTTCAAGGCACTCAAAGATTTGAGGGGCAGGAAGGAAGTAAAATGGACCGAAGAGTGCCAGAAAGCTTTCGAGGAGTTAAAAGAAGCACTCGGACAACCACCGATCTTGTCCAGACCGAGAGAAGGGGGAAATATTACAGCTATATCTAGCGATGTCCCTTTCAGCGGTCAGTGCAGTACTTGTTCGTGAAAAAGATAAAAAACAGTGGCCGATTTACTATGTAAGCCACGTGTTGCTAGATGCGGAGACAAGATATTCGCAGATTGAGAAGCGAGCTCGGCTCTCATGATGGCCGCCAGGAAGCTAAGGCCATACTTTCAGGCTCATCCAATTGAGGTATTTACAACTTTTCCTCTTAGTAAAGTTCTTAATAAACCTGATTTATCTGGAAGGATGGTGTCCTAGTCGGTCGAACTTAGCGAGTTCCAAGTGAGCTTTAAGCCCAGAACCGCAATCAAGGCTCAGGCGTTAGCCGATTTTGTAGTAGAAACTATCTGCACCGGTGGAATCCACCATCGAGGATCCCATTATACCAACCACTTGGGAGGTATACATAGATGGTTCGAGTAATAAAGATGGAGCAGGAGCTGGAATTCTATTAAAAAGTCCAGCAGGATTTATTATTCGATATGCTTTAAGATTTGCATTTGAAGCAAGTAATAACGAAGCAGAATATGAGGCTCTGATAGCTGGACTTCGGTTGTCAAAAGCATTGTCTATTGTAGATGTTACTATATATAGTGACTCTCAACTTATAGTCAACCAAGTCCAGGGGGAGTATGGTATTAAAGAACCACGCTTGCAGAAATATCAAGAGATAGTGCAGGCATTTCAAAACCAATTTTGGAATTTGAAGATATCTCAGATTCCGAGGACTGAAAATACAGTGGCAGATGAGCTATCCCGATTAGCCAATGCCAAAGAAAAAAATCTAGACCCTTCGGTCTACATTGAAGAGATAACATTTCCAAGTTATCATGAGAAAGAAATTTCTTATATTGAAGCATAGCGTTGCTGGATGGATCCGATAATCGAGTATCTGAGAGATGACAAATTACCTGAGGATCCTAAAGAGGCAAGATTGATCAAGAAACGATGGGCGAGATTTGTCATTCAGAATGGGAGACTATACAAAAGATCTTATTCTGGACCCCTTATGAGATGTATAGGCCCCGAAGGAGCAAAATCAGCTTTGGCTGAGGTTCATGAAGGAATTTGTGGAGTTCACATAGGTGGACGAGCCCTGGCCCACAAAATTCTAAGACGGGTTATATTGGCCTAAGATCCAAGGCTGCTATGGAATATGTTCATCGGTGTGGTAACTATCAAATTCATGCTACAGTATCGAAGCGCCCGGCGGAAACCATGACTTCAATTCTAGATCCCATTCCCTTTGCGATGTGGGGAATTGATATCATGGGCAAATTCACCAAGGCGTCAGGCGGACGGGAATATCTGATAGTAGCAATTGATTACTTCACGAAATGGGTTGAAGCCAGTGCACTGGCAGCAATTACTGAGAAAAAAGTGGAGAAATTCGTGCTTGAGTCAATCATATATCGCTTTGGGATTCCAAAGATTATCGTCACTGACCATGGTACTCAGTTCGACTGTCCGCAATTTGAGCAATTTTGCGGAACATATATGATCGAGCATCGTATGTCCTCAGTGGCATACCCCCAGAGCAATGGACAGGTAGAGGTTACTAACCGAACGCTACTGGAAGGAATAAAGAGAAGACTCGAAGCTGACAAGGCTTCTTGGGTCAAAGAACTTCATAATGTACTGTGGGCCTATAGAACTACAGTTCGAACACCCACAGGAGAAACTCCATTCAGGTTGGCATATGGATCCGAACCATTGGCACCAGTGGAGATAATGGCGGGAACATTACGGGATCGAGAGTTCGAGGAAAAAGCAAATGAGCAAGGACTGCTTGATAATCTTGATCTGTTGGACGAAGTTCGGGCAAAGGCAATAGCACGAACTTAACATTATCAAAGAAGGATAGTGTCTCATTATAATACTCAAGTGAAGAATCGTCGGTACTTAGCCGGAGATTTGTTGTTGAGAAACACCTTAGCTTCCAACCCGCGTCACCAAAGAAAATTGGACCCTTCCTGGGAAGGACCTTATATGGTTGTAAAACCAGTTGGTTCAGAGCTTACGGAGCTGAAGAACATCAACACCCATAAAGAGTTGGATCGTTCGTGGAATGCCAGGCATCTCAAAAAGTTTTATCCTTGATGATGATTTCAATTTTGTTCATTTTCAACTCAATCAATGCAATTTTTGGCTTTCAACAAATTATCTTTTGATTGGAGGGCATCATACACCACATTCAAGAACAAGATCCAACTATAAGGCATCGGTTTAAAACCCGAGTGAGTTCCTTCTCAGACTTATTGTATTTCTCCAGAAATCTTTAAGTAAAGGCATTGTTTCAAACAACTAAGACCTAATGCAACAGCGATTCAAGTGGCTACCAAAGTTCAAGATGAAGTTAATTTCTTATTTCTTCAAAAGATCGAAAGAGGCCAGTATCAAAACATAAGATTACAAGAGCTGGATACAATCTTCGGTCAAAAAAGAAAGTCATCATCGGTGATTATTAAGAAGTCATACAAGATCGGCACAATTTTGCTAGAACAAACATATGAGTCAACCATTGGTGTGGATTCAAGGAAAAGAAGAGGAGAAATGAGGATTACAAAAAATATCTCGGTATGCATAAGATCCTCCGCAATTTCATACTCTTTGTCCAGCTTGTCCAGGAGAAGTATGGTCCTCAACCAAACTTGCATTCAAGACGAGCTCGTCATAATTGACTCCTTCCAGGGGAGAATAAACACGGAGAATCTTCCGGATAATGCATAATATCTGGATCGGAAGGTGGAGGATCAATCTTATCTTTGGTCCGGTCCGGAGGAGGAATACCCGAGTCGGTAAATACTTCGGGATGGCAAACAAAGACTTTGTAGGGAGTCGTATCAAAATGAGGATCCTTCCTTAATATTGATTCCCATACTTCGTTCTCACCATCCCGGTACGCCTGCAAGTTATAAGCATTCAGCATATCAACAAAGGGCTTACTGTGTAAATACTTGAAGACGCAGGCTCTACGAACATCAGTTGGAAGGGATTCGGGCAAAGGAATGACAGCTTGCCTTTGGGGTAACATTTCAGATCCTTTGGCTCCTGACTTTCCAACTCCTCGTTCCAGTTGCCGGATCTTCTCCCTGGCATCATCCTAGTCCGACTGAAGACGACCGATCATCGAATTCTTTTCTCCTACAACCTCCCAAGCTAGTTTCCTAAGGCGAGCAATCTCAGCATCTTTAGCTTCAGAGATTTCCCGAAGCCTGGAAACTTCATTGCTCAACCTATTGAGCCTAGAGGCTGCTTCCACTTGGTTGTGGAAGTTACCAAGAAGACTCCTACAAACAACTTCCGAGTTAAAAAGGAGTAGAAGAGTAATTTTTCAGAATCAAAAGATAATGAAGAAAGACTTACATCACCAATGACTTCATAAAGACTTCATCTGGAAGTTTGGAAAGAACTGCGCTCTCAGAAGTCATTCGAGCAGCAGTACACCATTCCAACGCTCTGTCAAACTCGTTTGACACTAATTCGGGTGAAGCATGAGAAGGATGAGTTACATCAAGAGAAGGATGAGCTGCATCATTTGTCACCCGACGGCGTTTCCTAGTGGCAAAATCCTCCAACTCCAAAGGAGAGGAGGAGGATGCCAAACAAGCACTAGAATTGGAAATAGGAGCAGCACCTGCTAGGACCACACCTTCATCAGACGCCAACATAGTTGCCTTAGATGCCCGAAGAGTCTCCTTCGGGGGTGCACCAAAGGTCTCTGCAGCAGGGGCGTCAGCAGCACCATCAACAACGGAGTGATCAAGGTCTTCCTGGGAAAGACGAGCGATCACTTCGAGCAAAAGAGGCGTAGGGGCGGCATCAATAGAAACTGTGGGAATCTGACTTGAAGATTCACCAACAGCAGTCGCCTTACGCTTGGAGGATTTACTAGCTGAAACCACCTCCCTAGCCCCAACCACCATCGACGGAATGATTTTCTTACAAGATTTCACTCTGATAAAGTTCGGGTTGATCTTGGGAGCCACTATATAAACAGAAAAGCCGTATCAGTACAGATATCCAACGACGACAGCAAAGAGGGAAAACCCTAGTTCTGTATCACTTATGAAAAACCCGATCAACTAAACCCCAAGTACTACTACTGTGCAATTTACTCCGGGGGAAAGGGGGAAAGAGATGAGTAATCAAAAAACTCACTTGTTCAGAAGTTGATAGAGCTATTGTCACATCCACCCAATCAGTACCCCATTTGGAATACCCGGGATGTGATCCACAGTCCAAGGATCAATGATCTGAGGTCCATGCCTCCCACATACACGGTAACACAATCATGAACAGTAATAATCAATGGTAAAAACAGTTAATACTAAGTATCATGAATAAGATAAGATTAACTAAATCAGAGTGCGGAATATAGATAATAATAGAGTATGATCAAAATCATAAAGGGTGAGAAGGTGTGGTAGCCACCCTCTCAGAGCAGCGGAAAAGAAGTAAATCAAGTTAGTTACATATCCAAGTGTCACCAGAATAATCCAAAAACAAGTTAATTACAAGATCCAAGGTTCCACAATTACACCAGGGGAATGGGGCACTATGCTAGGTTTCTTCTATACTAATGGTAGTCTCCTCAACAGTATGGATGAAGTAAACCCAACGATGCCGCTCCCGCACAACTGTGGGGCTAACCCCGGTGCGGATAGTAATCCTCCTCGGCTCCAATATACGGATCCTCACCGACGCCACTACCCGGAGGGTAGTATGTGGAATCATAGTCCGCCTCATAGGAGGTGCCATCGTAATCTTCGATATCTGGAATGTAATCTAAAACATTTGCACAAAAAGGAATGAGTTCGAAGAACTCAGCAAGGAAGTTATTCCATAATTAGAAATCATACACATTCAGAACATATAATAATGCAATGCGATATGGAGCATATGATGCAGATATGAGCCTAACTCTATGAATGCTAGTCTCTAGGGTAGACATGCTTTAAGTCATAGCACCGTACTTCTCTGGGTCGTCAGTCACTCTCCCATTTCCATATCTTGGGAATGCCCGGGGAAGATCGATAAAGTCATCAAAAAGCCGTGGTAAGGGGATCGGTCACCACTCTCTCACATCACCATTTGGTCAAGTACTGGCGCATGTCACGGTAAAGCCTAGCCCAATGCAAGTCATCTACTCGGTCGATCAAGTCGGATTCAGATACGTCCATTCCTCGCCCCCGGCGATCCTTTCCGGTATCCTTCACACTAGAGTCGGCGAAATCCCGGATTTCGGACTCATCAACCCTATTGGTCATCCACATATAGTAAACGGGAAGCTCTCACGTCCTCTCACGGATTGGTTACCGGTCTTGAGCGCCCGTGAGCCCAAGTCTATCCATATGCAACTCTACTAATAAATGGCCCCTTTCAGGTATCCGTAGCATGGTTTATGTCCCCTACCGGATTGGCTACCGGCCTAGAGCGCCCATCCAACCATACACTACCACGGGTTGTTCGGTCTCAATGCCCTTCCGATTCGGGTCTGACACGACAAGGATGAACCTAGCCACACATTTAGACAATCCTATGTATGTCATCCAATAACTCGGGAGAGTGTCGATAGGCACCATCGGAGAACATCCCATACTATTCCCTCCGATGCCCAAGGACAGAAGTGTCAATAGGACACCCCCCAAATCCCAAGTCATACGTAAGCAATCACACATCCAATCTCATCATTTCTCATGCATCCAATGCATATTCATAATAGTAATCAAATCATGATATTGAAACGAATCATTATAAACATAAGCAAATCAAAATGATAAAGTAACACAACAAGAGTATCTACAGATTTAAATGCTCTTTGTTCTAACACATATGTAATGATCTCATAATGATTGAAAGGAAATTTAGGGATTTCATTCTTTAAATAAAGCACAGTTCAATATTTGATGACTTATATGTTTATGGATATAACCATCCTTACCTTGGATGAATTGATGATGAATTGAGAATACCAAGAATAGTCCAATAGAATTGTTAAGGCCCTAAACAAACATCAATAATAAGTTAGAAAAGAAGTCGGGAAGATCGGATGTCATTTGGGTCAAAACTGACCAAGGTTGCTGTTAGCAACAACTTTGGTCGATGGTCTTGGTCAATGGTATCGACCAAAAGGATCGACCAAAATTGTCTTCGGGACAGAATAGTGGATTTTGGGGATTTTGGTCCAAAATGAGTCTTCCGGTGTTCAGATCAATCTGAAACTTGGAGGCATACTTAACAACAGTAGTAGGACACTATAAATCAAGGAATTAACCCAATCCAATGGTCTAATTAAAAAGCCCCAATTTGAGCTATCAAGTTCAAGTGATAAACATCATGGCATGAGTTGGAATTGATTGCATTGATGAGGAATAGCATGCAATAGTTAGAGGAACTAATAGAGATTCGATTGGAATCATATGGCAATGTTAAACATGAACATAATACACTCTATAGCTCAGTTTGATATCAAATGGCATGATGTTAATAGGTAAATCATGGAATACATATGCTAGGCATGAGATAGAAGCATAGCATCAATGAATAGCTAAGGAAATCATGGATTGAACATGAGTAGGCACTTGGAGTGGTGGTTGCAAGGTTGCAACACCATTCCCAATGTCTCATCAGCAAGGTGACAATAGAAAAGAGTAGAAAATGGTAGGGTAGAGAGTGGAATGAGGAGTCATACCTTAGTGTGGAAGATGAAGACAAGAATCAATGATAAACTAAGTGTCTTTGATGAGGTACCCTTCACACTAACCAAGGAGCTGCTTTGGGAAGCTCTCCCCACGTTCCCAGGTGAGAAAATGATTGTAAAAGGCTCAAGGCTCGAGGTTATATTAAATAGAAAAGGAATATTCCATGGAATCATTAACTTGGCAGACTGGGATATTTTGGTCGATGGTCCTTGGTCGATGGTATCGACCAAAAGGATCGACCAAAATATTTCCAGCAGAAAACTCAGGTTTAGAACAGCAACTTCAAGTAGGGATTTGAAAGGCTATACAAGGTCAAATTGAGTGAGGTTTTCTTCCACAATTCAATCAAGAAGTCTAGTTTCGGAGAATACCTTCGGATTGTGCACAGGAGGTCATTTGGTACATCAACCATATTAATCTTCTCCGATGCGCAGACTTTCCTTAAACACTGACAATGCATTTAAGCAAGGGGTATCATTGTCAATGTCCATGGGCTCGGTCTCCGAATCATGATCATCAATCAGAATGGTCCATAAATCTCTTCTTCCACCGCTTCGGGTCTTCGGACCTGAATACAACAGTGGATCCGAGTCAGGGTCAAGGTTAGAATAGGGCTGGATATTACAGCTATTGTTGGAGTACGAGGAATACGGAAGCAAGCAGAAGGACGGAATGTCGCTTTAGCAAATCTAACTTGCAGATAGCAGGATAGAGAGTACCCACGAAGGCTTTAAATAGCCTCAGGTATTAAGGCGACAGTTGAAAGCTAAGGACAACCAATGGCCCAGATCGAAATGACGCTTCAAAATCCGCAGAAAGCAAGATCAACGGTCGGAAGGACGCCACATGGAAACATGTGGAGGCGAGCACCCGATGCAGGGATACCTCCAATCGTCGCACCGCCATTGTAATAATGGATGTATTTTCGATTCATTGGAAACAGTGAATGGTATAACAGAGCAAGGAAACGTTTGGACTTCGCAGATACGAGAAGGGAAACGTGTGGACTTTTCAGTAAATAAAGTAGTGGGGAAGATTAATGCATCTTTCCAAAACGCATCTTCACAATATCTCTACAAGATTATTATTCGTCGAAGAATGTGAAGTTAAGTGATAAGTTTTATCATTTATACTTTGATATTCAAGACAAGAGTTCAGCAGGAGACAGGGAATTGGAAAGGCCAACATGAAAAAGAAGTGTCTATTCATTAGCAAGGAGGTCAATCTTTACAAAAAAAAAAAAAAAAGATAACTCCCTAAGCCTCCTCTTCATTGTTGCCCGAGGGACCCTGGTCAGGAGGACTTTTCTCAGGATCTTGAGAAGAGCCTTCCTCAAGAATGACATTGTCAGATTCCTCTTTAGCAGCAGCTTGAGACTCGGCTTGTGACTTCTCCTTTGGAAGCGCCTGCTCGTCAGCCAGGTATGCCTCATATTGAGGGTCAACTAGAAAAGGATCATTTTCTTCCCGAGCCCAGTCTGGGAGATCCATGCCTAATTTCCCGAAGACCTCTTTATGGCACACCTCACGAAAGGGAGCAGTATCGAAGGAAGGGATTGATGCGAGAATTCGCTCCCAAATGTCATTCTGCCCCAAGTGATAAGCTTGAATGTTGTAGGCACCTAGCAGCTCGGAGAAAGGTACGCTGTTCAAGTATTTCCGAACACACTCCTTCCGAAGCTCTAGCTTGATATGCTCGGGCTTGCTAGGGACCGCCCACTTCAGATATTCTTCGTTCTCCCTACATCGAAATTCAAGCCTGTCACCGAACAACGTGGCAGCTTCTTTTTGCTTCCTGGCCTCGCGCTCGGCAGCAGCGGCACGAGCCTTCGAAGCAACAAGGGCATCCTTGAGGGAGATCACTTCTTCCTCATGCTTTCTTTGCAGCTCCTCAGCAGCTGCAGTCAGCCGGTCTATCTCAGAATTGGCCTTGGCCAAATTCTCTTCACAGGTTTGTAGCAAGGAGCTGTTGCGGCCAACCCGGCTCAATGCTTCCATGTGTTGATAGAAGCTCAACACAGCATTCCTGGGAAGGCGGAAAATATCAGAAGAAGTCATAATAAATTATGAAAAAATAAGTAAGCAAGAAGACCGGTACCTTGTGGATTGACTAACAAGGGCAACATCATCCAGGTTTTCAAATTCCTGGCGATCAGAAGGAACAAGACTGAGGGAGCTCCACTCTGCAGCTTTCTCAGGGTCCCGAGTCACCCTGTCGGTCAACTTCAGGGTCCACTGGGGGGTGAAGACCTCCTCACAATCCGTTGAAGTTTTGGATTTTTTATGGGAGGAAGCATCAATTGTATCATGCCTCCTTTTGGTTCGGGCGGAGGAGGAGACATTAGACCTCTCCACCATTGGCTTCTTCCCTTTACTCGAAGCATCAGCCACGGGCCTGATATTCCTGATACCCCCTATAAGAGGGGTCGGGAGAGGGAACAGAAGCCTCTTGATCTACGATCAAGGCTCTGGATGATAGTTGCTCGGCTGTCGCAACGGCCCTAGCGGCCTTCACTCGCAGGTTCTCGGGGTTCATTCTTGGAGGCACTGCAAAGAAGAGCAAGAGTCAGAATTAAAGACATATCACTTCAGTAAAATTAAAGGATGATGGTTAGAAGCTCACAATGAGCTAGGCCCTAGTACTGAAGAATGGAGTTATACTCCACCTCAAGTCCATGTATCTCTTGATACCATGGAATGGATTTGATCTTCCTGACGGCCGCCTCGTCTTCTTTGGATAAGAGAAGGCCTCGGTTATTCTCGGAAGAAGAAGTACACCGCCTCCAGGCGGTTGGGAAGTTAAGATCCGATGGAGGTGCTCGACAGAAAAAGTATCGTCCGCGCCATCTTTTATAGTTAGAAGGGCAAGTTCCTTTGGCAAGGATGCTACCCCTCCAATCAAGTTCAGCCTTATTGCGTTTGGACAGAAAAACCCATCCGGGAGGATGGGAGATAGAAAGAACATGAAAATGTACAAAGAGAGAAAGAGATGGCGTAATGCCAAGTTTAAAACACAAACCCAAGAAGCCGATGATGAGACGCCAGCTATTGGGAAGGAGCATTCCAGGACAAATGTCCCAATGATTCAGAACTGCGGAGAACAAAGGATTAAAAAAGGGAAAGCGAACCCCGCTTTCCAGTGCATCTATGTACAAAGAAAATTCACCCGAAAGGGTTGAATCAACCCTCTCATCAGGATGGGGAGCCCTAACCTGATAAGAGGAAAGAAAATCAAAATCTTGGATGGCTGAAAGAAGGGTTTCCTCCTTGTAAATGGAGGGAACAGAGCCAGGTCCACCATCGGACCTAGAAGTTTGAGGTTGCCTACAAGACTCGGCAATCTTGGAAGATCCAGACTCGAGGAGGACAGAAGGAGTTTCGGTTTTTCTCTCTAAACCTTTTTGAGAAACTTCAGCAAACTCACGCCAGAGGACAGTTAGGGTTTTTTTTATCACTATCCGACTGTTCGGAAGGAGGAGAAGCAAAAGCTTCATTACCACTACTATTACCAATACTGGGTACCAGAGAAGCCCTATTATCCGCCATTACTTGTTTCAGTAAACTACAAAAAGAAAAAGACCAGCAAACTTACTGATTCAGTGAGGCAAAAGCTTGAGAGCAAGAACGCGCGAAGCAGACAACAAAGGTTCAAATTCCGGACAGGAAGAATGAAACCTACAAAGACAACGAACCGCTTTTAAAACACCCGCACGAGTGTTCGAGAATCTGAACGATCGAGATTGATTCAAAATCGACGATCGAGATTGGAAGACGTTTTGAAAGTTTGAACTCACGAATCCGAAACAGGCGTTCGGAAACCGTCGCTTGGATTACGTGAGCCACGACAGATCGACTGCAAGGAGACACGTGGCCTTACCCTCACAACGCTCGAGGAAAAGTGACCACCGCATTAAATGTGATATGACATTTAATGGAACACGTAGAGACTATCGCCTGACGAAGAACCCAGTTAAAAACCAAGCCCTTGGGATCGACCGAACGCTTGGTTTGGGGGGCTCGTGATATGGAGAAATTATGATCAGACCGGGTTCATACCTGGTTCGACCCTCGACCCCGGTCGAGACAGAGGGAACCGACTAGCTCCCGGGCGAACCGGATCCAGAAGATGGCTTGCTGAGGAAGAAAACCTATTCAGCTACAAGCATGCCCTAATCCTACTTATGAATTAGGTTAATTACCCTAATGATAGCAGACTCGAATTAACGGCTGCGGCTAATCATTATCGAAGGGATAATCACCGCATAACCGAAAGGTTATCTCAGGAGTCCTCTACTAGTCCAAACTAGTAGAAGTCTATTGCTCAACGGATCTAACTGTTAAGATCCAACGACTACCCGAAGAAGGCTCAAGTGCATCCAACGAAGGAGATTCGAAGGTACACTCTATATAAACCTCACTGCCATATGAGGTGAAACACACAATCTGAGACTCAGACTCAGATTCTGATACATACTGATAGACGTTAACTATCAGCGGCTTACGATCTAGATCACCTTTCCCAGTTCTTTATTCCTTAGCTCTGTACTTCTAGCAGAGCCGTTTGTGATTAAGTTCATCAACTGACTTAGCCTTCGAAGGTGGACTCCCGACCCCCGCGGTCGGGCCACATCTGACGCTTTCATTTTGCAGGTCATCACGAGGAGATCTAAGGGCTGAACAAATTTTGGACGCATCATTTACTAATTCTAGAATTTTATTGTGTGCAGAGGTACATCACAAATCTCTAGGAGAATCAACCTGGAGCGTGGGGACTATTGCGGAAGGAGATGAAGTGGACCTACTAAAGCTAGGCAATGGAAGGAAAAATGATGGGGATGAAATAGAGGCAGCTTTCATGGCAATTTGGGAGGGTCTACAACAAGCAAAAAAATCTCAATTCCGCATCAAAGAAATATGGTGCAATCAATTGATAGTAGTACAAATTACTATCCAAACCAGATCAGTCCATATGGCCATTCATTCATACCCCAATTTTGGTTAAAATTCTTCTTGAAATAAACAGTATCTCGGTCTGTAACTTTAAATCCCCCACCCTCCTACAAACTTTAAGTACGGACATACATAGTATTAGGTTAATTTCTTTCCCTAAAAATCCAGCAAATGGGTCTATCCGGATAACAAGTTGTACCGTTCTAACTACTTTTAGTAATTTATATTTTCTTATGATAAATAAATAAATAAATAAATAAATATATATATATATATATATATATATATATATATATCATACTACTATAATAAAAGCATGTACTCTACCTTTTTCGCAAATCTTTTTCTCTCCGTTTCTGTCCTTAGAATTTTTCTAAATACCAATAATGTTGTACTATCTATTAACTTTTTAGTTATTTTTGTAAGGATAATTTGGACATTGTACTCATGACTTATTATGAATTTATCCTTAATTTTAATCTCGATTTCTCTCTTGACTTTTTTCAATCTATCTCAAAGTCTGTCGCGTTATCCCTCTCAAACTCTCTCTAATCTCTCTCTAAATCACCACTATCTCTCACGACCCCTCTCAATCTCAGTCTCTCGCTCTCTATATCATCTCCCACTCGAACTCGCTGTGAATCCCTCTCGATCTCTCTGAATCTATGTATTTATTCTCTCATTGCAGAAATATCCCTATATCCCTTTCAAACTCGCTCTGAATCAATCTCTGCTATTTATTTATCTTTATTAGGTTCGAATGCATGAGATCTAGGGTTGCAAAGCAAATCTTCAATATTTCCAGCAAATTTTAATTTTCTCAATCGTTTCTCCTCACGAGTTGTTCTAATGCTCAACTGTTACTTAGGGTTTTTTCTCACTCTTCGGCTTCTTTCAGCGATTATTGATATATTTCAGTGATCTCTTTTCGAGCGAGTGTTTGATGACGATGACAAGGGTTGTTATCGATCTCAGAAGATCAGAATGATCGATTTCTGAGGGATTCCAGTTGGTACCTACAAGAGGTAGGCGGAAACCAATCTCTTCTATTTATTTATCTTTGTTATTTCTCCTCTTTTTCTCGTATAATAAGCTCGGGTTTTGGTAAATCATACTATATCATACTGTTGTTCCATTGGCCTAAAATGAAGGTGTTGTCATTGTTGGCAACTTAAGTGGGCTTTGATATGGTACAGCAACACACAAAAAGGTTCCGAGAGAAAGAATCCAATTCAAATAAAGAAAACTCAAGAATCCCGTTTTTGAGGGTCTCTCAAGAATCCCGTTTTTGAGGGTCTCTGTCCAGTTTTGATCAACCTCTTCATCGGATGGCCATCCAGTGTCCGATTGAGCCGATTTTTGGAGGAGAGCTTCACGACTTCTTGATCTTCAAATCCAACGGTGGGATTGTTCATTAGAGATCTCTAAGTTAGTCCGATTTGTACGTCAAAACACTCCTTGTTTAAGTCAGATAGGAACTCTGAGTTTGATTCAAACTCTGAGTTTAATTAATCTATAAAAGGAGAGCAAACTCCAGCAGAAATGATAGGACGTTTTGAGGAGCTTGGAAAGAGCGTGGAGGTCGAACCAGAAGAAGTTGGTTGGCTTTGGAGATCTGAAGCTTGGGAATAAGAAGTCTTTTGTTTTGCTGAACAAGAAAGAAAGTGAAAGAGAAGGAAGAAGAAGCGAGAGAAGAAAAGAAGGGAACATGGTTGTATGGTTTTTTTAAAGAGAGAAAACTGAAAAAGATTGAAAAGAGAAAAAAAGAGTTGGAGAAAAAGAGAAACAAGTATTGTTACCATGCATCTTACACAAGTTGAGGTAACCCGTATTCACAAGTTATTGTCTATTATTTTATAGGTTATGTTTAATGATGAAGAACCTAGATCATGAATGTAATTTGGGGAACTTGAATTATTGGTTTACATTGTGACCTAGCAAGTTGGAGCTTGTCTAGGGGGTTGGGGTTAGTGCCCTTGTCTAAATTGCATTTTAGACTATAGCAGGGATTGGTGTTCCTGGACTGTTGTAGCAGTCAAAATATCTAGGAGTGTATTGAATAATATACGAAACCCTAGGTAGGGTATTACTCCGTGGATGTAGGCAAGTTGGCCGAACCACGTAAACTCTGGTGCATTGCGTTTTTTTGTTTATTTTTCTTTGTTGCACATATTGGAGTGCCTTGATTGCAAAGTTGTGGTACACTGTCTGGTAGACCTAGCCACATTGTGGTGTGTGGTGGACGTGTGCTTGTGCAGTTGATAGCTACGAGTGGTACACTGTCTGGTAGACCCAGCCACATTGTGGTGAATTTTTGAAGACACTAATTCACCCCCCTCTCAGTGTCAATCTGGGAATAACACATACTATCATATCATACTACTATTATAAAAGCATTTACTATTCTGTTTTCGCAAATCTTTTTCTGACCTTTCCGTCCTTTTCTTGTTTTCAAATACCAATAATTTGGTACTATTTTTTTTGTTTATTTACTTACTTTTACAAGGATAATTTTGACATTTTAGTCATGAATCATTATCAATTTATCATTAATTTTAATCCCGCTT
This sequence comes from Hakea prostrata, assembly GCF_041222555.1. Classification (NCBI taxonomy): domain Eukaryota; kingdom Viridiplantae; phylum Streptophyta; class Magnoliopsida; order Proteales; family Proteaceae; genus Hakea; species Hakea prostrata. The sequence goes on along the minus strand of NC_142608.1, from coordinate 54,072,845 downwards.
GATCTCTCACAATCTCCTCTCACGACATATCTCAATTTCTCTCTCAACCTCTCTCAATCTGTCTCTCTCTCAATCTCCCTCGATCTGTCTCTCATGGTTGTGAGTATAATCCTCTGTTGTGGAAGGCCTTCACGCACATCTGTGAAACCCTAATTTGGAGCAGAAAAAAAGTTAAAGATTTGGGATTTTTGCTTGATTCGAAAATGCTTTGGTTGAAGAGTGGACAAGCAATGGTGGTTCTATGGGCTGCTCTGTGTTGGTTCCTTGTGGGAATGGTGCTGCCCTTAATGGACATACATTGGGGGTCCGAAAGGAATAATACTGATGACAGCATCGGGGAGTACTCGGAGTGTTCGACAGATGGCTTACGTACTTACAAGCGGCGCAAACACTTAAGGCCGACTGGAGGTATTGAACCACAGAATAATGGAAGAGTTTTTGTTGATGCAGGAAGTCAAACGAACCAGGTTTGTTCCTGTCCATGATGTGCCTTAAGTGTTTGGCTTTATATTTCCTTTAACTGTGATGAATACCATTCTCCCTAGAAAATTATTACTTCTTCTCTTGCGTTTGTCTTTATTTTATATTGCATATCGAGATATCTCATAAAATAATTTCAAAGATCTCACTCTCTTAATCCTTCATATATGGTCACGTGCATTTGCACGTGTGTAAGTTTACTAGTATATATATATATATATATATATTATTATTATTATTATTATTATTATTAAAACTTGTGGATTTGTTTTTGGCACAATGGTAAACTTTAAAGTTTACAAAAATGTTAGATCACACAGCTCTTGCCTAAGCTAAAAATATACGAAATTATCAATTTACTTTGATAAATATTAAAACTTGTAGATCTGTTTTTGGCACAATGGTAGCAACGTTCAATTAGAATTCTTAAATCTAAAGATATAGTTTGAATCTCCATGCCTCCAAATCTTCTCCCTCGCCTTTCTTTTCTATCTTTCAATCTTTCAATCTTTTGGGCTTGTGGGCCTCGAGTAATTTTACTAATTTGATGATAACGAAAAATAAAAGAAAATAAAAAAATCTCATCCATATTAGTATTTTTTTTAGTGAACATCTATATTAATACTACGAGCAAATTGGAGTGACACCTTAAAATGGAGGCCTTAAAGCACTGACACCTCCACTTTATGTTTAAAAAGCACAGAGATCTCAAAATTGAATTTTTATTAGATATATTTGTCAAATTTATCACTGAAAATAGTTAAATTACTGTTTATTTAAAAAATATTTCCTATAATAAACAGTGTCGAAAATGTTTTCAGTGATAAATTGGACAAATATATCGAATGAAAATTCAATTTTAAGGTATATGTGCTTTTTAAACATAAAGTGGGGATTAAGAACTTAGCACTCTCTCTTGTGAAAACGCTAAGGAAAAAAAAAAAAAAAAAAAAAAAAAAAGAAAAAAGGAAAAAGCGCTGCATCATACATAAATTTTTTAAGAGAATTGAATATAGAAAAGTTCAGCAGCCACACTATTGACTGATGGTTATACAGTTTCTCTCACTTCATTAAACTAAAAGAACACTAAAAAAGAGAGTTTACTTCAATAAACAAATGTGTTAAAAAGATATTTTATCCAAATTGAATTCCTAGGAGGCAATCTCCACACAAATCTGACATCTGAAAAAGATTGATTAACCGGATCTTTCACTGATCCTTGGAAACAATTTCGATCTCATTCCAGGATTCATACGTTTTGACAGCACTGAATTTTTTTTTTTTTTTTTGGAAAACAACAGCTCTGAATTTGAATATCAGATATTTTGTCATGGAAAAGATTCTCGTCCCGTGTTCATACCGGAATTATGATTCATTAAAGATTCCATCTCTGGTTGTTCTGAGCTTTTAGTACAGGATAGCAATTAGCAATTTAGCACCAAGTTCGTAGGGTTAGAATTCCCTTTTCTGCAATTCAGTTTGACTTTTCCTTTTGTCTTGGACTCTGTGTTGAGTGTGTTCTCATCTGAATCTTGAGACGGCTGCGACAGAGCATACGTATGCCTCCGTGGACTTTTAAAAGATTTAGAGATTTGAGAGGCAACAATTATTATTTGGCTTTGCGTGGCAGAGTAAAAGCATTTCCCCGTTCCATGAGCTCGATCATCGTGCGGTACGAGAAAGAAAATAAACTTGTTCAGCTTGCGGTTTTCTTCTGTTCTATCCTGTGACATCTATCGTAGTCTATGCTGGATCGACCTGGCCTTTGAAGGTAAATTTCTGAACTGGGTCTTTGGAGTTTCTAGTGGGTCGATGCTTCTCCGCTTAGGAAGTTCTATTTTTTGAGTTGGCTGTTTTAGGGTACTAGTTTTCTTTTAATCTTTGGGTTTCCTGTGTTGGGTTGTTGGAATTGTTCTTTTTTGTTCAGTTATTTGAGTTGATGATGCAATTTTCAGTTGTGATTGCTGTTGATTTGTGTGTTTTGGTGAAGATTTCTTTTTTAAATACTATATGAGATTTCGGCTTTCAATATGTGGTGGTGTTGGAATTTCTCTTGTTTTCTTCAGTTAATTGAGCAAACAATGCATTTTTCTATGTAGTTAGTAAGTGTGCATTCAGCTTAGATCTCAGGAAATTCCCCTTTTGGTAGTTTCTGTTTTATATAAGTTAGACCTTACTATTCAGCTCTTCCTCCTTTCCAGGCTTTAAGGAAGTATAGAGGGTTAACCAAGATATGGATCTGATTATTGCAGATGATAATCTGATTCCTTTTTGGGCTTTCATATCTATTCCCTTTTTGAAGTGCTTATGAGATCTTAAGTTTGGTTGTTATTAATCTGACAAATTTTAGCTTTTTCTTTTATGTGTTTGTGATATTTAAGCTCCTTATCTGTTTGTGTGCTTGTTGAATTCATTTGAAGGAACTATCAGAAGGAAATTTCATCATCTGTTCCTTCAAATATTTAAACCATGACTTAAGCCAATCCTAATTGATCTCGTAAGAGATCCGCTACAGAACGAACACGTTTATTTTTCAAGTCGAAGGGTGGGAGATCTGGAATGAAAGGGAAGTGAGGGAAAAGGTTGCTTGGCTGGAAAGAGAGGAAAATACAATGAAGCATGAGACTTTCAGCTTCAAACTAACTATGCGCTAAAGAAGCGAAGCCATAACCTAACCATCGAGTTCTTTTAAAATGGGTTTAAAAAATGATGGTTGTTTTTGGGGGGAACCATAAGGAAATTCCGTTTCGAATTGGAAGTAAAGCGGACACCAATATATGAGGCTCCCACCACTAAAGGATCTAGGATATCCCTTAGCAACTTAAGCTGCACAAGAGTCCTGCTTTAGCAGAGTGATGTAAACCGAATCCAGGACCACCCAATGAGGGCCCAAAGGGTTTACCAGCACCCAATGGCCCTACTAGCAACCCCAGTAATTTTGTCCAAGTGTAGGGGAATTTTGGTAACTTTGATGAGTCCTTGTTAGAATTGGGAGTCCTAGTTTGTAAAGGAGTTGATTGGAGTTATCCTAGTCCTTTCAAGGAACCAATATCTACTCTTAGAATTCAAATTGGAACTCTCTAGAGCTAGTTATGAGGGTGCCTTGTATGAGTCAAAGTACTAGAAGTCTTATTTTGAATTGGTTTGCAAATTTGAATCCAAGTATGTCTACTTATAGGAAGCTGGAGTCCTTTCATGTTTTCCTTCGTGTAGGCTATAAATAAGCCACTATAGAATGTAACAGTCAGTCTTGAGTTATTGCAGAAAAATCCGAGTTTGAAGGAAGACTGAGTTGGGGGTTTGTAGGAGGAATCCCACAGCTATTAGTGTGATCTAATTCTGAAAATTGCTTCAAGTTTTCATCCTTCTTCAAGCTTCAGCAGCAACCTAACTCAAGCAACTACAGCATCTCAAGCTTCCCTAATCGGGTAAGTCTAAACCAGCCCCTCCTCTACTCCCTTCTCCCTTTCTAGCCCCCACATAATCCTGCCCCCATCCCTTCTCCTTCCCTACGGTAGCTGCAGCACTACTCCCCTCTTAATTCCATAATCCCCGTCCCTCACCTTCTTTTTTCCCTCTACAAGGTTCACACCTGGCCACGAACCCCTCCCTATTATTTTCCATCAAAAGACTTAAACCCTAGTACTCTAAATTCCTGCACTTCATCTTCTTTATTAATACTCTGCAACTCATCTTCAACCTCTAGACCTAAACCCTAGTTCAACATTAACCTTTAACCACACTCCAACACCACTTAGGATTAGCATCTCCTACACCTACTCTACTTCTCCTATCAAATCCTATCCCTAGCTGACTTACTTGAGGGTCCCACTATAAGTAGGAAACCTATTAGAAACACTTAAGCTTTAAGATTAAATCTGACAATATAAAATAACAATGACAGCATAAGCCCCAGCATAATCGAATCCTAGAAACCCTCCAACTAACACCGGATTCCTTTAAAACCTAACCCTAATTACAATTTCAGATCCAAAAAACTGAAACTATAACTACAGCAGGGTTTCAGCCTCTCAAACATAAAACCCAAGTCCCCTAGGCTGGCTGAAACCTATCTTAGCCCTAATGTAAACCTACCACCTATTCTTTGTTGAAAAATACCTATATTGGAGGCAATTAAAAATAGAAGACTGTTGATTCTTTTGAAGAGGATCCTGGAGTCAGCCTAGATCTAGGCCTTACCTGAATCAGTCAAACTCTATATCCTGGTTGACATCACTAAGAGGCTGTTTTCAGACTCAAACTTGTTATCACTAGTCACAAGGATTAACCTTGTTATGGAAGTCCACAGGTGAAAATGCTTGGACCTTGAAAAAGCACTTCTATCATGTGTATCTTCTTCTTGTGCTTATCGTTGACAGTTGTAGAATGGAGAATGAGAATGCAGCCTTTCCATTCACATAATGAGTTTCTCCATTTTCTTTGTTGGGAGTAGGAGTGAGGTATCCTAATTGGAATATTGTTCATCTTTAAAACTCCTACTTTATTTAAGTTTTTGTTTTCTTAGGTTTCCTATTCTGTGTTAAACTGGTTTCCTAATGAGTCTAGGATTAGTTTTTTATTCCTACTTGTTTCTTGTATTATTTTCCTACTTAGAGTAGGACTTACTCAGATTGTAACTATATATACCCTATTGGAGCCTATGAATAAATCATACCTTTTGAGCAATAATTTATCAAAATTACAACATGGTATCAGAGCTAGCGTCCTTAACCTAAAATCGAGGCTCGTGCTCAATGTCTTTGACCAATCAATCGCCATCAAAATGTTGAGTAGGGAAGATATTGGGGAAAGAGGAGATCGTCCTTATCTGTAATTTGTTTGTCCTTTTCATTGTTTCCTTGCTTCTTGTTAAAAAAAGAGCGCATGTTGGAAAGTAGTTTTACCTATTACGCCGACTCCAATTTTTATTCATTTTTTATCCTCTTTTATAGTTACAATTGTTTCTTTGAATTTGTATTTGCAATTTGTTATTACAACTCATGGGATATGACTTATTGATACAGAGTCCGCCCTTGGAGAGACAAAAAATGTTCTTCCCCTCTTTATGACTTGATAAAAGAAGAAATCCTCTCCTTCAAACCTGTGCAGAACCTGATCTTGCGTTATACCTGAAGATTTGCCCTTTTGGCTATATTCCCTTTCGGAGACCTAATCTTGTGACAGATCTGAATTCTCTTTTTCCTGTTACATACCTAGCAATACTACCCTTTTCCTTCTATTTCATGACCTAATAAAGAAATATTTCCCATACCTGCATGGAAGCTGATCTCTACTACCCTTAGAGATTTGCCCCTTACCTTAGAAATCTTCCTTTTTTAAAACCTAATTTTCTGTAGATCTGAAGTTTTATTTTTCTTGTTGTTCTGCAGCAGTTATTTCCTATTACAAACCTATTTTAAGGACTGAGGTTAGTAATAGTCCAAGAATTTTCTCCTTTTTGTCCAAGTTACCTAACCTAAATTGGTTATAGCTACCTAAATAGCTTAATAGGGTTTGCTACATTAAATTTGGAGAAAAGATGACTACATGAAAATTGAGCACTACCACAGTTCCTATATGTACTGCAACCGAAAGCCTAGATAAGATTGACTACCAGCCTCTTGGTTCTCCTCTTACAATCCTGAATGGTCCAAATTATTTAATGTGGTCAAGGTTTGCCTACGTTACTATCACTGGCAGAGGGCTGGTAAGACATAGCATTCCTGATTAGATCCATGAGACCAGAGTTACATCAAACCTTCCTTATTTTAGACATTGCTGCTAGTATTTGGACTGCTGCAGAGAAGACTTATGGGAAAGTTGGAAATAGAGCTCAGGTCTATGAGCTTCATAAACAAGTTTATGACACCAAACAGGAAGATATTACACTCTCTCAGTACTACAACACCCTTAGTGCCTTATGGCAGAAGATTGACCATTACAACACATTCTAGCCAAATAATATGGATGATATTGTAACCTATCGCAAGCTACACTCTGATAAGACCCAAGTGTACGATTTCCTAGGACTTAATGTTGAATATGACCTATTTGGCTTTATATTCTCAGTTGAGATCCCTTTCCTACCTTAGAAGAATCATATGCATTTGTTCACACTGAAGACTGTTGTGCTGTAATGCTTCCTTTTGCTACGCCTAATAGCTCAGCCCTTCAGACCCAGATTGGAAATAGTAAAGAGACACCAATGAAAACTTTCAAACGTGAACATTATGATTAACCATGGCATACAAAAGAAACCTGTTGGAAACTGCATGGGAAGCCTGTAGACTTTTAAGCAAAAAGAAAGGTTGGTCGTGGAAAGAATCAGATCAATCAAACTGAAGCTGGCTCCACAGAATCCACTGAAGTTGACACGCTGTCAAAGCTCTCCATTGAGGAGCTAAAAGCCATTCAAATCAGATCCACGGATTGGATAAATTTTTCACTGGCAGAACAAAAAACGAAGAATCTAGCTAATAGGACAAACACAACTAGAAACCAAACTCTCCATCAGTTACTACAAGCTTCCCACAACCACTACGTCCACAACTACCTCTGCTACTTCTGGAAATTATCAAGTCCATTCAGGATCTAGTAATAGAGGGGACGATTGGACTTGGTAAGGTGCAGAGTGGTCTTATTTTGATCAAGTTGGGCATGTGTGGTATCTATGCCACAACTTGAGGGCAGGTGTTGGGAGTAAGACTGAGGTTTCCTAATTGGAACATGATTCATATTTAAAGCTCCTACTTTAGTTATGTGTTTTGTTTTCTTATATTTTCTATTTTGGTTTCCTATTATGTGTTGAACTAGTTTCCTAATAAGTCTAGAATTAGTTTTTTACTCCCACTTATTTTTGTGTTTATTTTCCTACTCAGAGTAGGATTTACTAAAATTGTAACTATAAACATCCCATTGGGGCCTATGAATAAATCATACATTCTAAGCAAATAATTTCTCAAAATTACCATAGTTTTGCATAATTTTCCTTTTTGCCTTCTGCCCTTTTGGTCCACCTCTTTGAAATGGAAATTAGAGGAACATTGATTTTGTTTGCTTTCATAGTCTATTCAAATTAACTTCTTGGAAATTATAGATTTATAAAAAAGGAAAAAAAGAAAAACGTGTTTCACTTTTTCTTTCCTTTTATTCCTTTCACCCTTTGTGGAATTACTATTGCTGAAGCCTGTTAAATTGGGCTTGATTTGTTCTCAATTGATGTTTCTCTGCATTACTCTTGAAAATCAGAAAGAAATTTTACCTCCTGATCTGTTTGTTTGGATTACCATCCGTGACTAATGAAAAGCTACAGTGGATGGACAATGTGAAACTAGGAGTTGGATCACACTAGATGTATCAGATACCCGTGTGCATCCTTATGTAAAACGAATAGCTGACTCATAACACTGGTAAAACTTGAATATAACCATAAAGTTTATATTTCTGTTCTGTTGGCCATTCTTAATACATCATGGTATAATAGATGAATTTAATGTTGTGGTTGGCATATTGGTCAAGTGCTTACTTGCTGAGTGCTTGGTTGTGGGATCAAGTCCTATTAACAACTCTTCTGGAACCAGGGTAAGGATGAACACATTTGACTCTCCCCAGACCCTGTAAAGTGGGAACTTTTCTATGCTAGAATTTTGCTACCATTCTCAAAAGTGAAAGCTATGAAATCCACCTAAAATATTCCGACAAGCAAGGTAGCAAGCTGATAGAAGTTACCTTGGATCTACACTGTATATTCAAATGGCCAGCTTTCTTATTTTCTCTCTATTCTTGAAACTTTCAACTCTGCTTCATAAATGACTGGATTAAGGGTATTCAAAATATCTTGACATTATAAGACAATTTCAGATGTCATTCTCAAAATATCTGGACACTGTATGTCAGAACTTTTAGAGGCTTTTCTGTCAGACTCACTGTGAGGATTAAATATCAAAATAATTGACTGTTCTATGTCTGGAGTAGAAATTAACTGAATTTCTCCTTTACTAATAAGTTATGTTTTGGTTGGTTATTCGGTAGAAATTTCATCTTGGGCTCAGTTGATAATATCTGTGCTTTTTGGCTCGCATTGGCAGGTTTTGGGTTCTTTTAGAGCTGAGACGTTGAAAGCTTGTCAGTGGTGCATACAGTAATGACTTGTTTGTCTTTCATGTGTAGAAGGAAAACAACTTCATCAGCTAGAGAGAATTTTGAAGTTTTTGAAGGTGGCTAGCTAAATATTAAAAATTTATGAGATACATCTTTCTATCTTGCTTACTTGAAGTCAATTTCTCCTTTTTTTTTTTCTATTCTTTCTTTTCCTCCTATTATTTTATCATGTCAAACGTGGATGCACCTATAGATATACATGAACACAGAAAGCCCTGTTGTGTGTGCCTGGGGAAGGGAATTGATTGGTAAATTATGTGCAATATATATCCTACCCTAATCCATGTGCATCAGACATCAGAAATATAAAGATCCATCTTTTGTCTAGTTATAAACTATAGGGAGTAAACTGGTATCAATTTAGTTAATTTAGGAACATGCATTTTAAGATTGTGCAGTGTCTAGTAAAGGACTTCGAAACAGAGTTTAAGGCATTGAATGGTCAAACCGGGGCCCTGTTTTCTCCCGAAATGTTTAACACAAAATGGTTTCATAATAGCAGAACCAGAACAACTACTTAAATCCATCCAGCAGCCACGACAATAAGGAAAACAACAACAAACTCGGACTTACCAACTAATGGGTTTGACTACTTGGATCCAAAAAAGGAAGTAGGGACAGCTGAGGCCTAAAATGGGGAATGAGTGGAGAAATGAAATGAAAACCGGAAATGCAACAAATGTTTTTATTTAAAAAAAAAAGAAAAGGAACAACTTTAATGTGAAAGGAAGAAGTGAGAAGAAAGAGGCACAGTCCAGCAAGTAGGATAGTCTAAATGGGATCTGCTGCATGGATCCATGTGCTCCAATAGGCTGTCTGAGGTCATACTTGGAAGCAGGATCTCCGAAACAGAAAAATAGAGTGGCTTAAGGAGAAAATCAATACTTAAACAAAGAAATGAGATACTTCTGTTTTTGTGGTTATGTTCTCTTTTCTATGAGGAGAATATGTTTGACAAATATTCTTGCAATCAGAGACAAGTATGGCATGCAGACAATCCCTAGTGTTGCTAAGAGAAATAGACCGAAAATAAAAGCTACATATTCTAGCTAATCAAACTCAACAGAAATTAATTCAGAAATCTGGCATGCAACAAACTAGGAACTCTACTCAAACAAATTCTGAGCTCAACGAGTTATCAGTAAAACTAGACATACAATGGGTGCCACAGCTCCATGTGATTAACGGTCTGGATAGACCACCCCGCTGATGTGAAGAATGGAAGATATAGAGCATGCCTGGAGTCCACCTGAAACCTCCTTGAATCTCCCAAGTTGAACCTGAGAATTAACTCAGAAGATTGAAACTATATGTGCAGTACTTGCAGAAGAACCGGGTATCATTTAACTCAAAAAATAACTTTTTTGCTTTTTTCATTCTTGGAGAGAGGAGGGTGAGGGGGTGTTTCTTTGCACCTATCTGTAGGATTTGTTATGGACTGATTAGGAGTAGCCAGGATCAACGCCAAAACTAAAATTGAAATTGATATAAAAAGTTAAAAACTATGTGTCAAACTGTCAACCAGCTTTAGAGAACTGCTATTTCATCTAGGACTTTTGTCATATTTTCGTATTTCAAGTTAGAAAACTGTTGTAATGTGAGCTTGAGGTATTTTTGGGCTGCAGTTGTAATTTTGTGTTGTTCTGGGTTCTTATTTAAATTACTCTCTTTTACTATAAATAGAAAATGTCTATGCTTTCCTAAGACATAAGTCATTATTTTCTCCAAACTATTTTTGTAGTGGCTTTAGTGTTGGAACACACCTAAAATTTTGCCCTAAATCTATCATGCAGAAACCCTTCTCTAGCCACCACCAAGACCATGATTTGTTTCCTTTTTGGTCTTTTATTTATTCGTCCATTTTTGTTGTTTTCTCAATCTTCTCAAACCTCTTTCCTAGATCTATGACCTTCTTGAACCTGAAACTGTCTGATGGAAGTAATGCCATCTCCATTCTGACTGAAGGATTGAGTTGCAATCCTTATAGTGAGTTTACTACATTTCCTGCTAGCTCCATCAAGTTGGATGGGAGCAACTATCTATTGTGACATTGCTTTTATTATGTGCTGGTTGTTGCTCTTGGCCTCATTCAATTTTTGTTGGGTATGATTCGAAAGTTGACATGGCTGGTGCCCCTCTGGAGAAGTGGGCTTCAGATGATGCTCTTGCCATAGCCATCTTGGTCAACTCTATGCAGCCTAATATTGCCGAGGCTATCGTCTCTTGAATTTGCTGATTTAGAAGCTCGTGAAGGAGATGTACTGTTGAGTTGGAAATGCAGCTCAGGACAATGAACTGCACAAGTAGTTCATAGCACCACTCAACATGAGATGTTCCTCTCACAGTATCGCTTGGAGTTCCGCTACTTGTGGCAGAAATTTGACTCCAATGAGATATTCTGGCTTACTTGTTCTACCAATGCTGATAACTTTAAGAAGCTCAAAAATGAGATCTACATGTATGCTTTCTTGTCTGGCTTGAATGTGGAGTATGATCACATTCGATCCCATTTGCTTAATTGAGGTCCACTTTGCTCTCCCATGTAGTCTTATGACCTTGTCCAGCGTGAGAACCATCAAGAGACTGCTACGCTTCATCCCCTCATTCTTGAGTTATCTGCTAGTTACACTAGCCCTGGATTTCAGTCCAAGGATGCACCTATTCATTCTACTTGTCATCCTGCTCCTGGTTGTGATGTTCCTTATCATGATTTGGTGAAAGGTGAGGAATGTCGAATGACCTCACATGAAGTTCTATTGGAAGTTATGTGGTCACAACTGGTGCCTCTTGCGCATCTGGGGATCATATTCGACTCATGCTTACCAGACTGAGGTCACCGTTCCTACAGCCCTCAAAGGCCAGTTCTTATAGGATGAGATTCTTGTGCTTCCAGTATGGTCTCTCGGGTCGAAACCTCCTCATTAGTTGTTTCCTATTGTGTATACAACTTCTGGTTCAACCTCTTCTGCTTCCGACTTAGTGCATTTAGGTATATCCTTTGTTGGCCATTTTAAAACATTCAAATACCTCATGCTGGATGATTGACTCTAGTGCCACAGATCATGTGGCTGTTTTTGCTGGTTCTCTAGATTTGTACTAAATTTTGGTAAAGAATGGGTTTGGAGAGCTAATGTTTCCTTCTCTTGTGTCTATAGAAAAGGATCCATCTCCTTTTCTTCCATACAATTGTCAGCTATTCCTCATGTTTTCAAAATTTCTACTCGTATTCGTTTTAGAAGTAGCATTACTTGGGAATTAAACTGCAAGGTAATCTTTTTTCCTTCTCATTGTGTGGTCAAGGACTTGGTGACTGGTAGACTGTTGGTAATGGCAGACTAAGTGACAGATTGTATCTGCTGGATAACAGTAACCCTACTACATTAGTTCTTCAACCTCAAGCTCATCTGTTGAATTCCTTTTCTCGCACTTTGTCAGTTGCATATGTGGCATTGGCATTTAGGCCACCCATCTTTAAAGATTTTATCTTCTGTTTTTCCTAGTTTGTTTTCAAAAGGGGAATCCTAGTGAATATATATATATCTTCTGGGGTGATGCTTGTGTTTTTGCGAAACAAAATCATTCTGTTTATCATCCATCTGAAAATATAAGTACTAGACCTTTTGTTTTAATTCACTATAATATTTTCAGACCTTCCAGTGGTGCTTCTGTTGAAGTTAATGGGCGTCCAAGGCCCGCAGTGGTGGGAGCCTTGCGACTGTGTATGCCCTTTACTTGCAATTCATTACAAGATAATGTTCTAAATATATTAAGTAACTAATTGTGAAGTTTCCATTTGATAATAACTTGAAATGAATTCAACAAGCACGAGTAGAGGACCTCTAAAATTCCAGATACTGATATTTGGGGACCTTCCAGTTACTGATGTTTTGACCAAAACACATAGAAGTGAGGTTTTTTCATTCTATTTTATGCTAGCTGGCCACATATGACATCTATGCCCCAACTTGAGGGGTGTGTTTTGTAATTGAGCTGTTAACTTTGTATTGTTCTGTCCACTTTTAATTGCTCTCTTGTAGAAAATGGTTGTGCTTAAGACGTAAGTCATTGTTTTGCCCGAAGTATTCCAGTCAGATCTGATTCCATCCAACATTATAACAAAGCAAATGTTAAATGAAAAAAAAAAAAAAAAAAGAATCCCGACAACCAGGACAAAATTGAATTCCTATGGACACAAGCAATTGAGCATTGTATGACCAAATCGGATCCTCTTTCACTTGGATACTGCAATGATCCTGATGGATGACATATGGGGGCTGCTCCTACTAGCCTTAGCCCTGGTGCAGTTACATACTACAAGAGTTACCATCTGAGGCCAAGCCCAAGCACAAGCCCTACCTGCCTTACGGAATTAGTGTTTATTTCTGTTATTTCAACAAAAGTTAGTTTTACTTCATTTTTTTTTTTTTTGGATGATTAAATAATTCATTACCAAAAGAAGAAAATACAATAGCACAAGCGACAAGCAAGCAAGAGCGAGAATAGAGCCTCAACTAACAAGCAACCTAAGAGGCAATGGGCCAAGCGACTAGCAACAATTAAAGCAAAAGATACACAAGCAAAGAGGCTCAAGGCCGAGACAATGAGCAAAGCAACAATTTAAGAGCAATAACAATAGCAAACTTGTTACATTGCACAAGAGATCCATAGCCAGACTTTCCACTTGGACCTACGCAGTAGCATCACATTTGCAAGGGAATGTAGCAACACAAGAAAGAGATAGAGAGCAAAGAATAGATTAGACTTCAAAACAATTAGAGAGTTCAAAATCGAGAGCCCTCATGGCTTTCCCCCAAAGCCAGAGAATCCCTCAATGGCGAAACACTCGACAAATTGGAGCAAATCCCATAGACAAGAAGGGCAGAGAAGGAGACGCAAAAGGAGAAAAGGGCTGGAATCAACACAAGGAAGACGAAAAGATGAGAAAATATCAGGGTAGGAGAAGTTCGGAGATTTCAACAATGATGGTCTTCATGGCTTCCCCCAAAGCTAAAGAGACCATCAAAGGCTGGGACCCTCGACGAACAAAATGAAACCATGATACAAGAAGGAGAGAGGGCCAGAGAAGGAGAAACAAAGGGAGGAGAAACATCTGGATCTGAAAATGAGCTCGAAGCGGAGAAAATAGCGAAATGGCCCTCAGGGCATCCCCACACTAGAAGAGCCATTAAGGACAAGAATCCTCGACGAGGAAGCTGAAAACCAGAAACAGAAAGGGGAGAGAGAAGGAGAGAAGAGGAAGGAAATGAGACCATATCACGGAATGAAATAGAGCTTGGGAGATCGGCAATAGAGGCCCTCATGCTTTCCCCAAAATGAGAGAGACCACTGAAAACAAAAAACTTCAACGTCCATATACGGAACCTTGAAGCGGCCAAACTTCTTTTTTTTTTCCCCGGTTTCGGACAGAGGAGATGTAGAGAGGAGAGGGAAGAAGATGGAAGCAATGCTAGGGAAACAGGGAGGAGATGAGATCGAGAGGAGAAGAAACAGAGGGAAAGAGAGGAGAATCAGGGTATAGAGGAGAAGAGAAACAGCATAGAATCAGTTAGTATATGGGATTGAGAGAAGGAGAAACAGAGAGAGAGAAAGGAGATCAGATAGCGGGAAGGGAAGGGGGCAGAGAGACACAGGCAGCATACTATGTCTCTCTGCCTTCATTTTATTTTTAGGCACAATTCATTCCTTCTTTTCTTTTTTTTTTTTTTGGTGGGGGGGGGTGTTGTATTTCGAGTTTCATTTCTCAGTGTTGAGGTGGACAGTGGTAACCACTCTACAATATGCAGACATTTGTTTTCTTTAGAAGGGCTACTGCAGCCTCTTTGAGGGAAAGATGAATGGCGGAATAGGAAAGATGACATAAAGCAGCACATATCCACTTTCCCCTGCAGTTTTCTTCTTATGTGATTTCTCTTCTCCCCTCCGTCTGCGATTCTGATTCTTCTCAGGTTTCATTTCTTCCCCCCCCCCCATCTTCTTCTTCACTTTTCTGTACCGCAATTAGTTCCTCGCGCATACAACTAACTATCTAAAGATTGAAGATATTTTAATTTGTACAAGTCATCCTGATTGGACATGTTCAGGTTTATATTGTTTTTGTGTTTCTATAATATCTTTTTCTTGTGGTGCATTATGCATCTTTGGTCTTTACCTCTTCTATTTATAAGCATCTTACTAGTTTTGTATTATTTCAGAAGTTTCAGGATTTGAGAAAGTTAGACTGTACAAATACAAGGAACTAAAAAATGCTACCGATGATTTTAGTCACGAAAATAAAATAGGGGAAGGTGGTTTTGGTTCCGTCTACAAGGTAAATTGATGATATTTGCACATTTTAGTAGAAAATTTCATGTGGATTTTTTTGTTGAAAAAGGTGGCTGCATGACCCTGCTGATGGCTTTTCCATTTTGTAAAATACTTGCTTATGTTCAGGGAAGGCTTAGGGATGGAAAGGCTGTTGCTATTAAAGTACTTTCAGCTGAATCAAGGCAAGGAGTCCGGGAGTTCCTAACAGAGATAGAAGTGATATCGTCTGTAGACCATGAAAACCTGGTCAAGCTATATGGTTGTTGTGTGGAAGGAAACCATAGAATTTTGGTATATGGCTACCTTGAGAATAATAGTCTTGCACATACTCTCCTTGGTAATTTCACTTCTGTACTTGGATATTATTGCTGGGATGCCTGGATACTCTATGCATAGCTTGTGAAGTATATCATATTAGTTCAACGTGTTGCCAACACTGTGGCACTCTACATCATGAGGCATTTATAATATAGTTTCTTGTTTTGTATTCTTTTTGAAATTCTTCTCATTCATTTTTTCTGAGCAAATATATTGGCTTGTATCCACAAATATTTTTGTTAAAATTTCTTTATATTATAAGTTTGATTAAGTGTAGTTGCATATAAAAACAAGAAAACAATAATTTTGAACAAGAAGAGGCAAAGCTCAGCCAGAGTTCCTATTTGCTTACATGCACACTTTAACCTGCTAGACTAATGCTAATAGTACACTGTACACCCCCTACCTCCCTCTTCTTTTTCTCTTTCTCTTTCTCCAACTCCATCTCCATCTGAAACTCTCTAGATTTTCCTAATTACATATTTTTATTGTGAGGAAATATTTAGAATTAAGCTAAGTTATTATTTATTTATATTTCTTTTGATTACGCCACTGAAATCACCCGTTTATTAGTGGCTGGGCTTGGGCATGCCTACCGCCTGCCAATTGAATTAACTGACTGGTTCAGGCATGGCTTATGGCATGGGACACCCGAAGGACCTACCAAATTATCGGTGTTGATTAGAACAAAAAAGTGAACTTCAAAATGCAATCTTTTATATGAGTAAGAAAGGACATGCCATTATTTCGTTTAGCATTTACCATCTGCCCATTTCACTTAGGGCATCTACTTCTTGAGCCATTGATTCATCTTGATAGGGATTTGGGTCTTACTTATTTTTCAGGGGCCCAAAGTAAGATCCATTTTGATTGGAGAACACGTTATAACATTTGTACTGGTGTTGCACGTGGGCTAGCATTCCTTCATGAGGAAGTTCAACCTCATATTATTCATAGAGATATCAAAGCCAGCAATATCCTCCTTGATGAAGACCTCAATCCCAAAATTTCAGACTTTGGTCTTGCAAAACTTATTCCATCCAATATGACACATGTCAGTACTCGTGTTGCTGGAACAATGTAAGTTCACTGGATCTACTTAGGACTTGAGAAAGTTATACCATTTTTGGAAGTGAATTTTGATTTCTTGGTCAACTTGGTTTTAATATATCGTTCCTTTGTTGATGCAATAATCCCTTAATGCAGCATTTTAGCATGTAATTAGGATTCTTTACCTGCATAGAAATCATACTGGCATTAATCCATTGAGTACAGATCCACATGCTGGGATTGACATCTCTCTGTCTTCCATAATGATCTCAATGGATAGGTCAAAACAAAAAGGCTATGTTTATCTTCTAAACATCCGTGAGGATTTTTCTGGATCATTGGGTCTTTCAAAATGAAGATGTTGATCGAGTGATTACATTCATATATCTGTTTGGTTTTCTGTAGAAGATGTTACCCCTTCTGAGACATGAATATCGGTCAGTGTGGCTTTCGGTTCCGATATTCTTTGTATTGACCTCTCCATTTATTTGTCTATGACTGTCTTTGGATCATCCAAACTAAAATTTTGGCAAATCTTTTTCGAGTTTTAACACCATCATTATTGAATGCTGCAGTAGAAATCAATTTAACTTTTTGTGCCCTTTGAACCATACCTCAAAGTCTTTGAGAGTACATGTAACATTGTAATAGATAAATGTTGGTTGCTGATGTGATTTACCAAAATTCTATATCAAAATAGTTTTAGCATACAAAAGTTACCTTTCACTCTTTGATTCCATATGTATAACTTCCCATTTTTATGTAATGCTTTATTTTCTTTATTCATTTTGTAGAGGTTATTTGGCACCTGAATATGCAATACGGGGACAAGTGACACGCAAAGCAGATATTTATAGCTTTGGAGTTCTCCTTCTAGAAATAGTTACTGGCAGATGTAACACTAACTCACGGTTGCCAGTTGAAGATCAATATCTTCTTGAAAGGGTAAGAGACTCTTAGGAACCTACAATGGAACTCTTTAATTTTTTTATTAACCTGAAACACTGATTTTTTATTAATGGATCCATAGCTCATTAGCTTAAGTTCCCATAGCTGGTAAAGATTTCAGGAGAAGCACATGCAGGATTGATATACTTAAAGACATTTATTGGTCCTTCCTATTTTTCATAGCAAACTTGATTTAACAATGTTCTTTGCTTCATCCTTTGAGGTACTGATAATGGATCAGATGTTAGATTTATCAAGAACGTTGATATTTTACACAACATAACTTAATTGATGAATGGATGATCTCCTCCCTTTCTTTAACAAACTGGGAGGTCTGAATATCTAGGCATCTCACTATCTCACTTGTAATGCATATTTCCAATTAAACCAATAAATATTGTTATACAATGATGTTCTCAAATTTGAAAAAACATGATGTCCTAAAGTCATAGATTCCAAGATGTTGTTGTGAGATGCTTATGAAACCATCTATAGGAACACATGATGGAAGGTGACTGTATCTTGCATGAAGAACAATATGTAGTCTTGTCTATTAATTAACACTTAACCACATAAAATTCCCTTGCTGTGTAAGGGCATATTACACTATTGCCTTCTCCATATATTGTTGGTGCATGAAACCTCTTTAGTTTCAGAACCATGGGGTAGCTGTCGTTCCCTTTTTCCTTTCTGTTGGCAGGAGGAGTTGGCTAGGAGGTTCTCAATTTTTTGGGTGGAGTCCTCAACTGAGATGGGCGAGGCACATCCTATTATATTCTGTATTTCGCTTGTGCTTGTGATAGTGTGTTGAGGTGTCCTCCATGCATGGCAATTGCTGGATTTCTCGTTTATATTATCAGAAGCTTCAATGTATTATCTCTTTCTTTTTTTTTTTTTGGTTGAAATATTTATTTACTTGACTTTGAAACCACAATGCAACTTACAACCTCGGGCTATCAAATAGAAGTCTCCAAGTCAGAAACTGGGGACAGGTTTTATTTGTCCAGAACTGCTGCTGAGATTTTGCTCCATTGAAGGCTTACAGGTCTGCTGCTATATTGTCTTCTCAAAGTGTCTAGCTCTCTGCTGGCCTGAATCACTGTTTCGATCTTCCAACATGGTGTTCTATTTTGATGCTGTGGTAGATCAATGACATCCCATTTGTCACCTTCCACAATACATTTTTAGAGTCCCATATCCCTCGCCCAGATTAGTGCTTTTCCCGATTGCAAGGGATTCCTGCCATTGTTGATGAATTGTTGCCACAACTTTCATAGAAACACAGTAGTGTTCTCCCCGTTTCAATGTATTATCAATAATGGAAATTGTACTTGCTGTAGATTCCTAGTTTCTGTATTCTAAAATTTCCCAATTATGGTATGGACCCAACTTTGTGGGAATTCTTCTCCTTGCAGACATGGGTCTTGTATGAACAAAAGGAGCTTGTGGGGCTGGTTGACACCGCATTGGATGGGATTTTTGATGCAGAGGAAGCATGCAGGATCTTGAAGATTGGCTTGCTGTGCACCCAGGATTCTCCTAAGCTCCGACCATCGATGTCAAATGTGGTGAAGATGCTAATGGGTGAAGTGAATGTGGATGGCATGAATATAACAAAGCCAGGTCTTATCTCTGATTTCATGGATCTCAAAGTCAAGAAAGGTCAGAAAGAGAAGGCTGATGTGAAGACCTTTTCAGCACTGTCTGGATCAGACAAGGTGGATAATTCATTTTCTTCAGGAAACTCCACTTCCACTTACAACACCACGCATGGAACCATGACCTTCAATTCTATATATGAAAGAGACAACTGAGAGTGGTCATCTCCATGAGAAATGTTCACTTTTTTCCTTATTTCCCCCCCCCCCCTGTTTCTCCTGATGTTACAGGTCTGTTGTCATATAGTTTTTGTGTAGTTCATTAAATTTTTTTTTTTCTTCTTTCTTTTTGGGGGTTCCAAATTTTAACTTTGATCCTTGCTGGAAAGTAAGCTTGTAAATGAGCCTGGTTTGTTACTTCTTCAGGAAAAGAAAATATTTGAATACAATTTGGTTGGTTGAATAATGTTTGGTCAGATTGTAGAGTTTCTATTTCAATGTCAGATGGATTTCCTGAATGTTCATCAATCAATGATCATTTGAAGACAGGTGATACTGTGATAATCCATTTGTAATGTAAAATTACCATTCTGCCCCTCAGATTTACTCATTAAAGAGAGTGAATAAAATGAAGTAGAAATTTTGAAAGAATTCACTTGATTTATATTTTCTGGAAATAAGGGAAGAGTTATGATCTAGCTCTGCTTCACATATCGTTCTCTGGTTCCCATTTCCTCAGATCCCTGAAATCTTTGATGAGCTTTAAGCATAAGAACAATGAAGTACATGACAGGAGAAAAAGACTACAGGGGAACACTAATAAGTCTGCAGGTAGTGGATTTCATGAGAAACTTGTATTCATGGAAATGGGTTTAGTGAAGATTAGATAAGTAGGTTGGCTTGCTTATGCGTACATTGACTACATTATTAAGGTTAGTTCTTAAAATATAATTTAGGCTCTTTTTTATCAATTATCATTCTCAATTATAAGAAATTTTCATTAATTTAAATTGTTTGGCATTTATTATCAGTTTTGTTTTATTTAAAATAATAGAAAAGTCTCAAAAATTCATAATTGATGTTTTGTCTATTATGGATTATGGTCAGAATGAAATTCTCATCATTTATGCAAATGTTTATTTAAAATTTTATAGTTAAGATTAGGGTAAAATAATTAATAAATTCTTTTATAAAACTAGATATTTTTTTTCTCTTTTCTCACTTGCTCGTTACTATTTTCTAACAATTTTTTATTTTGGCATACCAAACTTATTTTTCATTCTATACTTTATTTTTGACGAAATTTTTCAAACCATTTTTCATTCTTGACTAATAATGAATTTTTGTACTTATGTCTTTCAAATAGGCATAATAGAGAATGAGAATTAATACAAAAATAAGCCTTAGTTTCATTGCAAATGATTCTCATTTGAACATGGCGTGGCGGCGACCTAGCGGCCCCCCGCTGCGCAATGTTCGGACTTTATCGAGTGCGACCTATGCACTACCAGCGCAAGCACTGACTCCGTCAGCGGAGCCCCACCGGAGGTCTAGTATAGTCCACAGAAGCTGGTAGCACTCATGCCCAAGCCAAAGAGCACACAACTGTCTAATGTAAGAAACAGAGGAGTAGAGGGGATTCGAACCTGGGACATGAGGTTTACCAAACCACTTGGGAGTGAGCTTGAGACCACTAGACCACCACCCCCGGTGGTAACTCCATGATTATTAAAGATGGCACATAAATTAAAAGAAAAAAAAAATAGTTTTTCGAATAAATAATCCCTTAAAATGAAAGTGTCCCCTCCAAGCCATCCCTTAGAGCCTTTTTTGTCAAAAAAATAAAAAAATAAAAAAGTGCCATCCCCTTCGCATATGTGCTCCTGGTATTAATTTATTGACAAGTTTGATGATGACCAAAAAACATGAGAATTCTCTATTTCTTTGCAAGTGAAAAACAGTTGAGATAACTAAAAGTGTGGGACCCATTTAAAATGAAGTGAGATAAGACATAAAACCACTATTTTGTCCAAAAGGGTAAAGTCGTTATTTTTTCATTCTCTTTGGACATTTTCACCTCCATGCCGGTATGATCAATTTTATGGGTAAAAATGTCCCAAGATGTGAAAAAGTATTATTTTGGTTAGTTTTATAAATGCAAACTCAGTTTAGCTAGTTTTGTAAAATAAAACATTGAGTGGCTACTTTTGTAAGGAGAAACTTAAAAGCAGCTAATCACATAATTTTCCCTTATTTAAAGACTTAAAGTGAGAAAAAGTGAATGCCACATAGAGGATATACTATTTAATTGTGGGGGCCCTATTTGCACATTTCCCCTGTTCCAAGTGAACCAAACAAACTAATTTTGAAATTTCATTGAAAATAGTAATCGCACCTTTTTCCACCATTATTTGTTCTTTCCAATTTTTTTCAATTTGTTGGCCATTTGAACGAAGTACCTCAGCTTGGTCACCAAACTGACCGTTGGCCTTACCAATGGGTAGACCAAGCATGCCAAGACGAATTGAACCGACTACGTACTATTCACTTTGACTTGATTTGGTAGATCATGTATAATTTGTGGAAATCAGGTGTTCTTTTCTTAAGGTTCATTTTTAGCTTATAACATGAGATTCGCTAGATTTGCATAATGTGAATAAGAATGCTAGATCGATAGATGTATAAGCTTCTTGAGACATTGACAAAGTCGATCAATGATATTTTGATCAATTTCAAGCGGCAAAGCTTTGTAAATATTGTGTCCCTAGGGGAGTCGTGTTGCCCCCCAATGATAGGACGATATATTGCCCTGTGCCGGCAATATATCATCGACACTTTATACCATGCATTTACCATATTAAGCACTTTCACCTTTACTGTTATTTTCCTTTAGGCCCCAATACTTCCGTTAAAAATCATGTAAAGAGTTCTACCAAAAAAAATATCATATAAAGAGGAAGACCCGAAAGAGCTATCTGAATTGTCTTTTATCGAAAGTTCTATTCTTGGTTTCTAACCTTCAAAATATTAATTCAGATTTGTTATCCACAAAAAGTTGGGTGTCCGCCCTTGAGGCGTGTTGTGTGTTTGTGTCCGCCCTTGAGGCATGTTGTCTGTCTGCCCTTGAGGCGTGTTATGTGTCCGCCTTTGTGGCGTGTTTTTGTTCCCCTTTGTGGGTGCCGGTGTTTATTTGGTGCTGCATTTGTTGCAGTTTTATTACTAAGGGTATATTGGGATTGACCCATCCCTTACTCAGGATGACCCTGTCTATTGCATGTATGACAGTTTGGTCGCTTTCCGCTCCTTGGTTCGGTGTGAACCTTGTGTTTTTATGCAGCTATGTGTCTGTACTTTTCTTTCTTTAATGAATGAAGTACTACTTACCCAAAAAAAAAAAAAGTTGGGTGAGAATTAACGGGTTTGAGGCGTGCGATCCATACCAGAATGAAGGTGGAGATCTGTCTCCGCCCATATCCATGCGGGTATGTAGTTCGCCCGAATTCCCTTGATATCCACTACATATATACACAGAAAATAACACCTTCCATATGTTGCTCGGGCACGAATCTTGAGTCTCTTGACGGTCAACAGTTCCTCAATATTTTAACCCGAAAAAATTGAAGACTAACTTGGCACTGGAAAACAGGCTAACAGCCAAGGTTTAAAGTAACCCGCAATACCATATGATATTAGTCGATATGTATTCATATTTGACCCAACTGATACGATACATTTTGATACGTTTTTTCTATTGAATTACATTAAAATATATTAGTTAGAGTGATACAATATTCTATACAGGACAACACGTCTCTTAAAATCACCTGACCGATACGATACTTGATACCGATATTTTAAACTTTGCTAACAGCATGCTCAACAGCGCGTCACAATGGACCAGTTACAGACCCAAGCGGGTAAAAATGCGGGCACAACTGACCCGCCAGTAAATATATCATCCGATCCATGATCTCGATATGTATCCCTTTCTTTTCTTACCAGCTTAATTACTGCTTTCTTCTTTCTCTAGTGGGTGACTCCAACTGCTGTTGATTACTCGCTCAAAAGAGACACAGTGAAACGGTGATGACGATGAGGTTCAGAGAAGGAGATTCGGTGGAGGTCTCCTACGTATCAAAGGCGAAAAACATAATTGGTGGATGGATTCCTGCGAGCGTGGTGACGGTGCTCGGATCTGAATATGTGGTAAAGACTAAGACGGTGTTTGATACAGATAGTATACGCTTGTGTGTTGAACCTTCTAAAGTAAGACCTCAGCAGCTGGAGTTGCAGGAAATTAACGATCGTTGGACCTTTAAGGAAGACCAAGTTATTGAGATGCTTGTTTGCAATGAGTTGTGGATTCCTGGTAAGGTCTGGAAAGTTCATCATGCCACAGTTGCAGAAGGGATGAAACTCATCTCTTATTCAATCTATGCCTTGGCTCCATTCGAGGATGGAGTAAGAAGTTACAGCGTGCCTGGCTCAAAATTACGACCATATCGGCAATGGCTGAATGAGGAATGGATTCCTCCTCCTCCGCCGACCCTCCCTGCTTATTCACTCAATAATAATCAGGTATGAATTCAGCTAGCTAGCTTTTGGGATCTATCTTTTCTCGATCCTTCATTTTTCTGTTTATTTCTATCTTGGCAGTTTGCCTGAATTTTAGGGTTTCCATTGCATTGTCAGAAAAAACTCTCCCTCTCCGATGAACTAATCATAAGTGGAAACTCTTTCGTCAACCTTGGACGTTATTGTTACGCCTCAAAACAAGAGAGGTACTTATTAACTAACTCATTATAATGCAAGAATTGAGTCTCTGAGTGACTTTTTCTTAACTTGTTTTGTACTTTCTCCTTTTCCCTCAGTGATCTGTGCGAGGTTAAAGAATCAAGTACTGAACCAGAAGAACAACAGGTATCCTTTTTCTTTCTAATACTATACTCTATCTTCGTTTATTTGTATTTCCTGTGATATACGGTCTCATGCTTGATCCTTGTGGTCATTTTCTAATTTCTTCAACAATACTATAGTTCCTCAGTCATTTTCTTACTATGCAGCAAAATTCATTGAAAGAGAAGACATATTTGCCATGTAATCTGTTAAAAGAAGTGGTGGGTGAACAAAGTAATGCTCCGTTTCCAACTGGGGAAGGTAAAGAAAGTCATCACTTTGCACGAGTTATGTTTAGTTTCTTTGTAAATTAATTTGATTCTCATGCTTCTATTGGCTTCAAACACTTGGGAGATCAATAGATGTTGATACTTCATTTTCTATCAAATGCATGGTAGCTGCAGCTTGCACTAATGTGGAGGAAGTTATAAGGAAACATTACACAATGTCGAAGCACGAACTAATTGAGGGAGAGTACATCTTTCGGTGTAAGCATTGCAAGCACCTATACACTCCTAGAAGTGTTAATCCAATGATGCGACATTTACTTAGTCAGAGGTGTGAGAGATTTGTTCTTCATGATGATCAAAGTCAAATTCAAAACTATCTTACAGTGGCTTCATCACGGAACCCCTCCACTAGAATTTCTGTTAAGGTATGGGAAGGACAAGCAAAAAAAAAAAAATTAATGATATGCTCTAAATACACTTCATTTTTAATGTACATTTTCCTTGTAATTATGCTCTTAGTATTTAATTTCATTGTTTTGTTAATTAAAGTTGCTTTACCTGGCACAGAAACTGGTTGATACTATTCAAGGAGGAGAAGATACAACTGAAGTAGTTAGGCAAGCTAGTTTTGTTGGATTGTCTACAAATGGGCAACATAAATTTGTTGGAATATCAGATGGCTCAACTGATCAAGCATCTCCCTTTGAATTCTTTACTCCTGCAGTTGTTAAGCAAAGGATTGACCAAGAAGACATGTAGTCTATGAGGGATTACAACTAGAGGGAACTGTAGGAGGGAAACAGATGGTAGTTGGGGGGAAATATAGATTCAGCTTTTGTTAATTCACTAGTAGCTTGTGCTGAGATGTAACTACTCAACTGATTGTAGGCTTTATAAGCAGTCTGTGAGATCCATAATGGACAAGAAGAATATTACTATCATCTCTAGTCTCTCTGGTGTAACCTTTGTCTAAACTCCTCAAAATTCTTCTCTCTTACCTCAAAGTTCCTCTGTTGCTATCAATTAGTCCAAGCTCCGGATCATGGTTGATGGAACCAAAGCACGACAAGCTGAAGAGATTCTTCGACAATTGAACAATGCTTCCACTGACCACGCATCAAGATTGGTTCTCTACAAGAAACAATGGCGGAATGGCGAATGCTCTAGCAGAACAATGGAAACCCTTGGCAGAATAGGGATGCTAACTGAAATTATATCCAAACTAACTGCTATGGATGGGAGAGGGACGCCAAACAGCGGTGTTCAAGGCCAAACAATGGTGAATTTTTTTAGAAAAATTCAAATAAGACACGATGAAAGAAATCATCCAAAAACTCAGAGCAGAATGAAACACTAGTGGGCCCATACACCCACACAGGTGTCACAATCACCTCATATCTTTTCTCCAGATGATTTAGAATTTGAAAAAATTAGCAAAAATGGGAGGGAAAAAAAAAATCTTCTTAAAATGTAGACTCCAACAGAGGGTGACTCTTTCCCATGTAGCGACCAAACCAAATGTTTTAAAACTTGGGTATGGTTTATCGGATTTTTATTAGCTCGAATTCAACACGTGGCAAAAATGAAATCAGACGGCAAACCAATGGAGGAGTAGTAGGATGGTTAGGAACCCGCTTCTCAGTGGAGAGGTCATGGGTTCAACTCCTGCCGGCGGCATATGTAATATCCCTATCCCCATATATAAAAAGCGCCTTTGTACCAAAAAAAAATAAATCAGACGGCAACTATTAAAAGAGCGGGGAGGTGATCGTAATTTTAAAATTTGTTTACAAATAAGGTTTTAAACTTTCTAAATTTACATTAAAAACCTCTCAAAATCGATGAAAGCCTTTTTCTCGTTAGATTCAGAACCCTATTTCGTTGAATGCAAGCTGATTTTGTCGATCAAACCCCTATTGTTCTTCAAAATCCCTATTTGGCATATTGGGTTTCAGATAATGTTTTTTGTTTTGGATCTGACTATTTGTGTTAGAATATAACTGAAAATTTGATCTTTGGTTTCTTTTGCATTTTAACCGGATTAAAAGTGATACAAGAAGAACCAAAACTATGTGAAAAACCCATTTGCTTCTTCAAGATTTCTATCACAACAATACTCAAGTTTCCTGTTATTTTTCTTTCAACAGAGATGTAATCCATCCCAAATTGAAACCACTGGCGTTTCAACAAATATTAGTACACGTTTGCAATGCTAGCTCTTCTTCTTCTCTCCCTTCTCTTGTTGTTTTCGCTCTCCTTCTATGTCGATAATCTACCGTCCCTATTTTATAGATCTGCTCTTGTTTTCTTGTGTGTGTTTCAGGTCATGATTTTCCTTTCACAACTGATTAAAATCTTAAAGAAGAAAACTACGATTCAGATACCTCTAGTATGTCCCAAATTGAAACCACTGGCGTTTCAACAAATATTAGTACACGTTTGCAATGCTAGCTCTTCTTCTTCTCTCCCTTCTCTTGTTGTTTTCGCTCTCCTTCTATGTCGATAATCTACCGTCCCTATTTTATAGATCTGCTCTTGTTTTCTTGTGTGTGTTTCAGGTCATGATTTTCCTTTCACAACTGATTAAAATCTTAAAGAAGAAAACTACGATTTAGATACCTCTAGTATGTTCCAGGGTTTTTCTTATGCTATATGGCTTCTGGGCAGGGTACCTTGTGTCGTCGATAAATCGCCGACACGGGGCGATTTTTCATTGTGTCGCTGGGGGGCGACACCGAAACCCCCAGCGACACCGACTTTACCAAAAGTCGGCGATATGTCGCCGATAGTCGACTTTCTCGACGACTCCACCCCCACCTCCGGCATCCAAGCCAGAGCCACCTCCACCCCCATTCAATGGAGATCGAAACTCCATTTGTGAAGAGTTTTGCAGAATTGCAGTTGGGGGAGAGGAGAGAGAGAGAGAGAGAGAGAGAGAGAGAGAGAGAGAGAGAGAGAGAGAGAGAGAGAGAGAGAGGATTGAAAGTCGAAACCGCATCTTTGATTTGCAGACAATCACTCGTTTTCTTTCTCTTCCACCGCTTGCTCTCAAGTCTCAAGTCTCAAGCATGCAGAGTTGCCTCCACCAGTTTCCGCACCAGCTCCTGCAACTATACGTCTGTACCACCATCGTTGCCGCCCCCAGTGCCCTCTCCGGCCAAAACACCACCTGCACGGCTGCACCAGTACCAGGCTACCAGCGGTCCAGCACCAGCCGTAACCCCATCCCACGTCGAACAACTCTGGTGCTATTGCTCCTCCTACTGCTGTTTCGAAATCCCATAAAAAATCATTCAAGAATGGCAGTGTCTTCCAAGTTCCATGCCTTCTTCTTCTTTGGGAGATTTGAAGATTTATCTATCTCGCCTTCGCAGCAACAACCATCAGGTAATCGTAGAATAGTAGAGGTGAAATCGAAATCAAAACCCTCTTCTTTAACTTGTTCTTGCCGGATTTTGGACTCTGGCTCTTCGTTTTGGAACTTGAGAAGTGAGAACAGAGGTTGGACGGTGAGAAACGTGAATGGGAAAGGTAGGGGCGGAAATAACAAAGTTGGGTTGGATGAGTTTCTTGTGTGTGTCTTCACAATTAGCCAAATACTTGGGCATTTAATCACACCGTTGATTTAGCATCTCCCTAAGTGTTCTTTTTATTATATCGTTTTTTATCACTAATTGAATGAACAAAAGTCGGGCGACATGTCCGACATGTCGCTCATGTCGCCCGTGTCGCCAGGCGCCGACACGGCGACACCAAGCGACATGTCAGACATTGCTTCTGGGTGTATTTTGTATCAGAGTAAGTTTACACAATCTCGTTAGGTTATTTTGGCTTCACTGGGTGAATTCAATTATTATAAGGATGAGATTTGTGAATTCAAAATATTCTTTTACCAGTATAACATAATTACAAAACTACCTTTTTTTCAACCGTGGATAAAGAGAAAGTGACACATGTCACATTGTTGAGCCTGCGTGGGAGATACCGCGCAGGCGCGAACAAAAATCCATGGTTTATCTGGACCACAACAAAACCAAATGGTTTAGCCACAACCATAAAAGGCTACTGGAGAACAAAACTAGTTCTAAAACAATCGTCTTTAGCAGAAAGAAGTTAAGTCTACTGTGATGCCTAGATCCGGCTCAAAGGTTAACTAATGGGAATGACCTCCATGTAAAACACTGGTCTAAGCCCTGACCAAGCTTGATAATAGGTTTTGAGCTAGGACCAAGCTCATTAAATATAACTGGACAAGCCAGTATAAAACTTGAGGCATTAACTTGAATATGCTAAGGGTAATAAGCATGTCAAGCAAAGACCCTGCTTGTAGAATATGGGTTAACTTTCTGGTTCTAACCAATGAGGAAAACAATTTTATACTATGTGGAATGCTTCAATAAGAACCTAGAAGAAAAAGAAGATTCCAAGAACAAGCAGTGATGTCATCTGACTCCTGGGAAGATAGAAGATTTTTTTTTAGAAATTTCATACAAAGAGAACGACATCATAATCTTTAAAAGAATATGCTTATAAATAGTGTAATGTCCCTAAGGGCATTTATGTCTCCTAAATTTTAAGCGTGTTCGTTTGTCTTTCTTTTGTCAATACAGATAATCAAATTGTATTTAACTAATGTTGAGATCCGTTAGCTATAAAAACCCTGGATTGTGTCTTTAGAAAACACTCTAGTTGTAAGAATTACTTTGAAGTGTTCCAACAACTACAAACCTAAATGTGTGCACTTGAAAATTTGATATTCGATCAATAAAATCTCTATCTTTGATATGGTACGAGTTCTACTCCAATCTTTTTAAGTTTCTTTACATCTTTTAGGGAACCCAAGCAAGGCAACAATGTAGCTATTGGCCTATCTTTTCTTTATTTTCTTAATTTTGTAGAGGAAGGATTTGGGGTGGCATGCCTACAGTGTGTCTCTATCATCTCCTAAGCTCCTCTACAATTTTCTTGCCTATGCATGTTTGCTAAAGATTTAAATCTTATGGGCAAGAGAGAAAACTCCACTATAAACAAAGAAATATCCAAGAGAGAAGATATTTAGGATGCTTAAAGAAGAAGGAGGAGGCTTTCTTTTATAGCCTCCTCCTCTCCACATATTCTCACATCAGTCGATGTGGGACTAATTGTCACATCCACCCAGCCGGTACCCCATTTGGAATACCCGGGATGTGTTCCACAGTCCAAGGATCAATGATCTGAGGTCCATGCCTCCCACATACACGGTAACACAATCATGAACAATAATAATCAATGGTAAAAACAGCTAATATCAAGTATCATGAATAAGACAAGATTAACTAAATCAGAGTGCGGAATATAGATAATAAATAAGGTATGATCAAAATCATAAAGGGTGAGAAGGTATGGTAGTCACCCTCTCAGAGCAGCGGAAAAGTATTAAATCAAGTTAGCTACATATCCAAGTATCACCGGAATAATTCAAAGATTAGTTAATTACAAAATCCAAGGTTCCACAAATACACCAGGGGAATGGGGCACTATGCTAGGGTTTCTTCTATACTAATGGTAGTCTCCTCAACAAGTATGGATGAAGTAAACCCAGTGGCTGCCGCTCCCGCACAACTGTGGGGCTAACCCTGGTGCGAATAATAATCCTCCTCGGCTCCAATATACGAATCCTCACCGACGCCACTACCCGGAGGGTAGTATGTGGAATCATAGTCCGCCTCATAGGAGGTGCCATCGTAATCTTCGGTACCTGGAATGTAATCTAAAACATTTGCACAAAAGGAATGAGTTCGAAGAACTCAAAGCAAGAAAGTTATTCCATAATTAGAAATCATACACATTCGAACATAGAATAATGCAATGTGATATGGAACATATGATGCGAGATATGAGCCTAACTCTATGAATGCTGGTCTCTAAAGTAGACATGCTTTAAGTCATAGCACCGTACTTCTCGGGTCGTCATCGGTCACTCTCCCATTTCCATATCTTGGGAATGCTCGGGGAAGATCGGTAAAGTCATCAAAAACCATGGTAAGGGGAATCGGTCACCGCTCTCTCACATCACCACTTGGTCAAGTACTGGCGCATGTCACAGTAAAGCCTAGTCCAATGCAAGTCATCTACTCAGTCGGTCAAGTCAAATTCAGATACGTCCATTCCTCGCCCCCGACGATCCTTTCCGGTATCCTTCACACTAGAGTCAGTGAAATCCCGGATTTCGGACTCATCAACCCTATTGGTCATCACATATAGTAAACGGGAAGCTCTCACGTCCTCTCACGGATTGGTTACCGGTCTTGAGCGCCCGTGAGCCCAAGTCTATCCATATGCAACTCTACCAATAAATGGCCCCTTTCAGGTATCCGTAGCATGGTTTATGTCCCCTATCGGATTGGCTACCGGCCTAGAGCGCCCATCCAACCATACACTACCACGGGTTGTTCGGTCTCAATGCCCTTCCAATTCGGGTCTGACACGACAAGGATGAACCTAGCCACACAACTAGACGCTCCTATGTATGTCATCCAATAACTCGGGAAAGTGTCGATAGGCACCATCGGAGAACATCCCATACTATTCCCTCCGATGCCCAAGGACAGAAGTGTCGGTAGGACACCCTCCAATCCCAAGTCATACGTAAGCAATCACACATCAGATCTCATCATTTCTCATGCATCCAATGCATATTCATAATAGTACTCAAATCATGATATTGAAACGAATCATTATAAACATAAGCAAATCAAAATGATAGAGTAACACAACAAATGTATAAAGACTTAAATGTTACTGTTCTAACACATATGTATCAGTATTATAATGATTGAAAGAAATTTAGGGATTTCATTCTTTGAACAAAGCATAGTTCAATATTTGATGACTTATATGTTTATGGATATAACCATCCTTACCTTGGATGAGTTGATGATGAATTGAGAATACCAAGAATAGTCCAATAGAAGTGTTAAGGCCCTAAACAAACATCAATAATAAGTTAGAAAAGAAGTCGGGAAGATCGGATGTCATTTGAGTCAAAATCGACCAAGGTTGTTGTCAAGCCAACAACTTTGGTCAATGGTTTTGGTAGATGGTATCGACCAAAATGATCGACCAAAATAATCCTCGGGCAGAATAGTGGATTTTGGTCCGAAATGAGTCTTCCGGTGTTCGGATCAATCTGAAACTTGGAGGCATACTTAACAACAGTAGTAGGACACTATAAATCAAGGAATTTACCCAATCCAATGGTCTAAATAAAAAGTCCCAATTTGAGCTATCAAGTTCAAGTGATAAACATCATGGCATGAGTTGGAATTGATTGCATTGATGAGGAATAGCATGCAATAGCTAGAGGGACTAATAGAAATTCGATTGGAATCATATGGCAATGTTAAACATGAACATAATATACTCTATAGCTCAGTTTGATATCAAATGGTATGATGTTAATAGGTAAATCATGGAATACATATGCTAGGCATGAGATATAAGCATTAGCATCAATGAATGGCTAAGGGAATCATGGATTGAGCATGAGTAGGCACTTGGAGTGGTGGTTGCAAGGTTGCAACACCATTCCAAATGTCCCATCAGCAAGATGACAA
This sequence comes from Hakea prostrata, assembly GCF_041222555.1. NCBI lineage: Eukaryota > Viridiplantae > Streptophyta > Magnoliopsida > Proteales > Proteaceae > Hakea > Hakea prostrata. Next base: position 54,041,246 of record NC_142608.1, on the reverse strand, counting down.
TAGAAAAGAGTAGGAAATGGTAGGGTAGAGAGTGGAATGAAGAGTCATACCTTAGTGTAGAAGATGAAGGCAAGAATCAATGATAAACTAAGTGTCTTTGATGAGATACCCTTCACACTAACCAAGGAGCTGCTTTGGGAAGCTCTCCCCACGTTCCCAGGTGAGAAAAATGATTGCAAAAGGCTCAAGGCTCGAGGTCATATTAAATAGAAAAGGAATATTCCATGGAATCATTAACTTGGCAGACTGGGACATTTTGGTCGATGGTCCTTGGTCGATGGTATCGACCAAAATGATCGACCAAAATGTTTTTAGCAGAAAACTCAGGTTTAGAACAGCAACTTCAAGTAGGGATTTGAAAGGCTATACAAGGTCAAATTGAGTGAGGTTTTCTTCCACAATTCAATCAAGAAGTCTAGTTTTGGGGAATACCTTCGGATTGTGCACAGGAGGTCATTTGGTACATCAACCATATTAATCTTCTCCGATGCGCAGACTTTCCTTAAACACTAACAATGCATTTAAGCAAGGGGTATCATTGTCAATGTCCATGAGCTCGGTCTCCGAATCATGATCATCAATCAGAATGGTCCATAAATCTCTTCTTCCACCGCTTCGGGTCCTTGGACCTGAATACAACAGTGGATCCGGATCAGGGTCAAGGTTAGAATAGGGCTGGATATTACACTAATATTACAACACTTCCAATAGAACTTCATGTGAGGTCATTCGACATTCCTCACCTTTCACCAAATCATGACGAGGAACATCACAACTAGGAGCAGGACGACAAGTAGAATGAATAGGTGCATCCTTGGACTAAAATCCAGGGCTAGTGTAACTAACAGATAACTCAATAATAAGGGGATGAAGCGTAGCAGTTTTTCGATTTTTCTCACGCTGGACAAGATCATAAGACTATATAGGAGAGCAAAATGGGCCTCGATTAAGCAAATGGGATCAAATGTGATCATACTCTACATTCAAGCCAGATAAGAAATCATATACATAGATCTCATTTTTGAGCTTCTTAAAGTTATCAGCATTGGTAGAACAAGTAAGCCACAATATCTCATAGGAGTCAAATTTCTGCCACAAGTTGCGGAACTCCAAGCGATACTGTGACTCTGTGAGAGGAACATCTCATGTTGAGTGGTGCTATGAACTCACTTGTACAGTTCATTGTCCTGAGTTGCATTTCCAAATAGACAGTACGTCCCCTTTACAGCCTTCTAAATCTTTTCAGCAAATTCAAGAGACGATAGCCTCGGCAATACTAGGCTGCATAGAGTTGACCAAGATGGCTATGGCAAGAGCATCATCTCTAGCCCACTTCACCAGAGGGGCACCAGCCATGTCAACTGTAAGGGTTAATCTGTGTTTCGGTTTGGTTCAGGTGAGCCAGTTCTATTGAACTGGTTTGGTTCATAGCATGTATATATGTTTTTCTGGTTGGTTCAGATAAGAAGTTCAGAGAAACATGTTTTTTGGGTTCGTGCGAGGGTTTCTTTCTCCTCTCCGTTCTTCATTTTTCCCTGACTTGCGATCTTGTTCTAGGAGGAGTTCTTGCTGCTGCAAATCGAAGGTTCTACCGGCAATTTGGTGTGTAATTGAAGGCTATTCAGACGCGCACTATTGTTCTCTCTAATTACCTTATCTTTGCTTTATTTCCTCCAAAATCTGTAAGTGTATCTTAAACGATTCTCATATTGGATTGGACTTATACCTGAGTCCCGGAGACGTAGGTCTTAGGACCGAATTCCGTCATCAAATGAGTGTCTCTTTCTTACTTGGCATTTCTCGATCACGGTCACGTTTGGGATAACATCAACTTTCGAATCATACCCAACAAAAATTGAATGAGGCCAAGAGCAACAACTAGGACATAACAAAAGCAATGTCACAATAGATAGTTGCTCCCATCCAACTTGATGGATGTACCAGGAAGTGTAGTAAACTCACTATAAGAATTGCAACTCAATCCTTCAGTCAGAGTGGAGATGGCATTACTTCCATCAGGCATAGTTTCAGGTTCAAGAAGGTCATAGATCTAGGAAAAAGGTTTGAGAAGATTGAGAAAACAACAAAAATGGACGAATAAGTAAAAGACCAAAAAGGAAACAAATCATGGTCTTGGTGGTGGCTAAAGAAGGGTTTCTGCATGATAGATTTAGGGCAAAATTTTAGGTGTGTTCCAACACCAAAGCCTCTACAAAAATAGTTTGGAGAAAATAATGACTTATATCTAAGGAAAGCATAGACATTTTCTATTTATAGTAAAAGAGAGTAATTAAATTTATAACCCAGAACAACACAAAATTACAACTGCAGCCCAAAAATACCTCAAGCTCACATTACAACAGTTTTCTAACTTGAAATACGAAAATATGACAAAAGTCCTAGATGAAATAGCAGTTCTCTAAAGCTGGTTGACACATAGTTTTTAACTTTTTATATCAATTTCAATTTTAGTTTTGGCGTTGATCCTGGCTACTCCTAATCAATCCATAACAAATCCTACAGATAGGTGCAAAGAAACACCCCCTCACCTTCCTCTCTCCAAGAATGAAAAAAGCAAAAAAAGTTATTTTTTGAGTTAAATGATACCTGGTTCTTCTGCAAGTACTGCACATAAAGTTTCAATCTTCTGAGTTAATTCTCAGGTTCAACTTAGGAGATTCAAAGGAGGTTTCAGGTGGACTCCAGGCATGCTCTATTTCTTCCATTCTTCACATCAGCGGGGTGGTCTATCCAGACCGTTAATCACATGGAGCTGTGGCACCCATTGTATGTCTAGTTTTCCTGATAACTCGTTGTGCTCATAATTTGTTTGAGTTGAGTTCCTAGTTTGTTGCATGCTAGATTTCTGAATTATCTTCTGTTGATTTTGATTAGCTAGAATATGTAGCTTTTATTTTCAGTAGTCTATTTCTCTTGCAACACTAGGGATTGTCTGCATGCCATACTTGTCTCTGATTGCAGGAATATTTGTCAAACATATTCTCCTCAAAGAAAAGAGAACATAACCACAACAACATAAGTATCTCATTTCATAACCCCAAAACTGAAGTATCTCATTTAGGCCTCAGCTGTCCCTACTTCCTTGTTTGGATCCAAGTAGTCAAACCCATTAGTTGGTCAGTCTGAGTTTGTTGTTGTTTTCCTTATTGTCATGGCTGCTGGATGGACTTCTCAAGGTGTTAAGTAGTTGTTAATATCAAATATATAATGTCTATTTTTCTCTTAATTAAAAATCAGAAGTCAAAAGATGATAGTGCCCTCATTCATAGAAGTTATATTGAATGCCAATTATATCCTTAAAATATTATATTTTAGAATCAATTTTGGATTTGAAAAAGTATCAATTGTCTCCAATTAAAATGTGATGAAGACCGAAATCAAGGAAGTTTTTGAATAAATCACCTCTTGAGATTTTTTTTCTTCATCCCTAACTCTATCAAAATGTGCATCATGGTGAAGATGAACTGTTGCATAGTATAAATTTAAGTTCAAACAGAAAAATGTGATATGGGAGAAAAAGAAATGAATATTTGTATGTATATTCATTGGAAAAAAATCGTCTGTTGTGCACAGCAGTGCACTACAACAATACGACACGTGGAATATGCTAAACAGAAGGCCAAGATTAAAAGACTGATTTTGAGTAGAGAGAAACCCAGTTTTGAAACACATTTAGACTATATCCACCTATTTCAAAAAACCCAATTCAAAGCTCTACTCAACTCCAATTACTTCCCTCACCGCACACTCCCGTCCCATCAATGGGAAATTGTTTTTGGGTAGAAGTAGAACCAATCGATGGAATGGAATAGAGGATTAGAGTTATGATATGTGAATCTTGATTGAAGAACAGGGGAGAAGAAGAACTAAAGAAAGTATAATTTGTAACGTTCACAATGGCCATGGTTTCTGTGCAAAGCTTTGCCTATTATTGTTTGAGATCCACAGCTAACCTAAAGTAATCGAACCAAAACCAAGTACGAGTAACAGCTCTTCCAATACCCATTTCAAGAATACATGCTCTTCGAGTCGACTTTCCCGAATTTTATTCAACATCAAAAACATTTTAGCAAATTCATTACATCCTATTCTCACTTCTATGGGATTTGCATCTTATTGTGAAAGCAATATTATAATTCCCAAAAACACCAAGGAAATATCATTGGATTAAAATTGAGAGTCTTCAGATTTTAGCAAAATTGACTTGTGACAAGGTTGAAGAAATCAGACCAATAAGCATATTGTTTTTCAAAACATACCCTGCATAGAGAGTTCCACTTAAAATGATGATTTCCAGAAATCCTCAGGTTTAAAATCATTGTTCAAAGCCAATGACCCAGTCACGAATATATGAAATCACTTCGCAAATGAAGGTTGTTAATCAAATTTGAGCAAAGAACTTACAGGTATGTCAAGGAGAGACAGTCTCCAATTTCATCTGAGATTTGGCAGAGGAAGAAACGATGCGAGGAAGAAAGTTTTCTCAAAGGTGAGGGAAGTCAATCTCCAATTTCGATGCCAGAATAAAGTGATGTTGATGAATCATCTTGCAGGTGAATCTTGGTGCCACTTGAGGAGGAAACGATTTTGAAAAAGAAAGGGAAGTCGTGCATCGGACGTGAGAAATGGTTGAGCTGGGTTTTAAAAATGGGCGGGTAGAGGCTAAATGGGTTTCTTTTTCTTTTTTTCTTCTTTTTTTAATTTAATGATCAGTCTTTTAATCTTGGCCTTCTATTTAGCATATTCCACGTGTTGTATTGTTGTAGTGCACTACTGTGCACAGTAGACGATTTTTTCTCGTATTCATTATAATTCTTAAAATTAAAAAAAAAAATGGCAACAAAACAAAACAAAACAACAATGATCTCTGCTGCAATGTGATAATTGTTAATGAGGGTCTTATTATTACACTAAAAAAGTATAAATCACATGAATTTTCAAGACTTCAATAGAAGCATTGTCTTGAAATTATTTTCTCTTTGTTTTCTTCTAAGAATTTAATTTGTGGATTGGTGAGGGCAAATGCTTATGGTTGTTGAAACTCTCAAGCTCAACTTAAATTTTCACAGTCACAATGATGGAAGTTTTACAAACAAAGTAACAAATAAGATGTTAATTGATAGGATTGGTAACATGCATAATGGTTAGCATTTGTTAGGTGATTTTCAATTTCCAACTTTAAATTAAATTTGATATTTCCTCATATTTAGTTTCTATTTGAGTTTTAATCAATCACATCTTTTATTCGGTCATTTTTTTTTAGAGAAAAAAATCACATCTTCCCTTTATTCAGTGGTTTCTTTTTAGAGAAAAAAATGGATTTAATGTTAAGTTTTTTCGTAGTTAACTAAGGATAGTAATATAACTTGACAAAATTATAAATAAGTAAAGAGATAACTCTATGATTATTGGGATTCTAATAAAATATATAAATGCCACATCATTAATAAACTAATGAGAACTTAACAACAAGGGGACATTAATAATTGTAGACAAAGTTAAAGGTTTGATTAGTAATTTTAACAAGTATAGCGGATAAAATAGTAATAAATTCAAAGTATAGGGAACAAAAGTAATAATTCATAGAAAAATATTACATCATTTTCTCTGTCAGAACCATCTTAGACAATAGGTCTTCCTTCCTCTATTGGCAAGTCTAAAATGCAAACTTTTTCTTTTATTCTTGAAAGACTTATCTCCAAACTATCAAGCTGGCAAGGCAAACTTCTCTTCTTGGCAAGGAAAGAAATTCTAATTAAAGCAGTTGCTTTTGCCCTCCCGTTTATGCAATGTCATACTTTCTCATTCCTAATGAATTATGTCAACAAATGAATCAAAAAATTTGACAATTTTGGTGGAAAGATGACCACAAGAAAGAAATATTTTGGGTTAAATGGAAAACCTTGTGTAAAGGGAAAAGAGAGGGGGGATTGGGCTTTCAAAATGTTCAATGTTTTAATAAGGCTTTGTTAGCAAAACAAAGTTGGAGATTGCTTACGACTCTGAATCATTGTGGGCCCAAGTAATGCATGCCAAATACATAAAGGACATTGCTTTCCTTGAATATCAACCCCCTTCATCTTGCTCCTGGGGCTAGCATAGTATCCTTACTAGCAGAGATATCCTCAAGCATGGTCTAATTAAGCAGGTTGACAATGGGACTAATACAAACATCTACAAAGATCCTTGGTTGCCCTCTCTTCCTTTCAAGGGCATAAGTAGCTCCCCTTTCATAAATGGTCCCACTTGGGTGCCAGAATTAATTAAATGGGAAGATGCACAATCAGATATTCCCCTCCTCCAGTTCATCTTAACCCCCATTAAGGTAGAAACCATCCTTACAATCCCTTTCTTGTCAATAATTACAAATGATTCATGGCTTTGGTAAAAAAATAGAAGTGGTAAGTTTTCTGTTAAATCTAGACATTACCAATGTTTAGTTATAGCAAATGCTCAAGGTAATACTGCTTCATCATCTACTCATTCTATTTTTTTAATCAAATTTGGCACATACGCACCCTTTCTAAAATCAAACATTTTCTTTGGAGAACATCACATGAGGCAATTGCAATTGATAATTCTTTATTTATTAGAAGGGCCACTCTTGCCCCCTTATGTTTGATTTGTGGTCATTGCCTTGAGAATGTTAGTCATGCTATTTTTTTTTGTTCCCATGCAAGACGTTGTTGGGAATTTTTCCCTCTCCGCATTAATATGAATGAATCAAAGACGAACATTTTCATGAATGGATGGAGTTTATCCAATCAAAGTTTAAGGGCTGTGGGGATATGGATAGAGTTAATCAAATCTGGAGTGCATTAAGTTGGTGTATTTGGAATACTAGAAATGCAATTGTTTTTCGTGGTATTGATGCTTCCATACACTACACTATGAATCACTTCTCTTTTTTATTGGCAGATATCCAAACCTTCTTGAACATTCCTCAGGTCTCAGATCTCCATCAGCAGCTCATTGTTGCAACTCACCTAGGAGATGTTGTATGTTTTCAACTTTTCATGGATGGTGCGTGGGAGAACAACACTAGAAAGGGAGGAAGAAGCTGTATTCTCTGGGACACTAATGAAACTTTTATTGCTGCACAATGCAACCATGGTTTTGGAACTTCTTCCTGTGAGAGATGGCCCACTTTTAGCTCTTTTTTTAGGAGTATCTTACATAAAAGTGAACTTTGATTGCTTACCAGTCGTTTTGGCTCTCCAAGGCTTTAGCTCTTCTTTAGATTATTCTAGTCTTAGTTTAGTTTATGAAATTTTTAAGATTGTTATGGACTTTAATGTGGTTTTGTTTAATTTTGTTCCTAGGACTACCAATGTTTCTGCTGATTTTTTTGCTAAGGGACACGTTGTCTTTCCCTCTCTCGATCATGGTGGAATATCCCACCTTTATTCATGGTTGATGTCTGAATGTGTCTTTGTTGACGTCCAGGTTTTTGGCTTATACTCTTTTACTTAATGATATGGCTTTTATTTCTTGACAAGAAAAAAAATAGCATTCAGGTCCTTATAGTTTACACCGAATCTCATGCCCCATTCTTTTTTTTTAACCAACAATATGGGGGAGGCGGTATGATTCTAGATTGTAACTTGTTGGTCACTTGCTTTTCCAACCCACTTTTTTCTTTTTCTTTTTCTTAACAGGTTGACTTCTAGGCTATAAGGGAATGCTATGGTCTGGGTCTATGGTTTAGGAAGCCCATTTGTTCACTAAAAGTGTCCCCATCATTCCGTCAGTAGCCTCTGAATTTCTGGATCCCAAGTTTCTGTTGGCCCACTAGCGGCCCATCCATAGATAATAGACATAGTGCATCTTGATGTTGGGCTTGCAGTAAACCCTTCAGCCAATGATAGTGAATTGGATCTAGTGAGGTGCCTCATGTACCTCCTAAAAGACCATTTTGGTGTTCACCCACTTCAAATGCTATGGTTCGTTGTAGTCAAACAATACTAAGTCGAATTGGTCCAACCATTGTAACCTCAATATCAAATTTGCCCCAAATAAAGGTAAAACATAAGCCTTGATCACCGTGGTGTAGTTCTATGTTGCCAAGGGCAATTATGAAATTTGGTCTTTACAAATTAAACGGTGACCATCTCCGACAAGGGCCGACGTATGTGGGTCAGCGGTAATGGCCAAACCCAGTCGGCAAACAACACCGGTTTACACAAAATTGTGTGTGCTACTGCCGTCAACCAATATCTACAAAGGTTTTCCATTAGCATATCCAATAAAACAAAGGGTAGTGGGAGTAAGGGTGTAAATGGACCGGATTCGGATCAGATAGTAGTAATATCATATTCACATCCTATTATATTCAGACGGATTTGGATAATATCCTATCGGTTTTCAGACGGATTCAGTCGGATTCGGATGATAATCGGATAATTATTTTCTTAAGTAGATTCTTCTAAATGGGCATGAATACAAATTGAATACAAGTTTTGGAATACCTGTTTACTCTTTACCATTTTATTTGTGAAGGCTAGGTTTGAAATTTAAGAATTTAACAATTTCGATAGCTATTCTAGTAAAAAATCTAGAAAAATAGTCACATATCATAGGTAAAAAATTTATAAAAATAAGAAAAATAAATCTAAATAAATAACTTAATCAGATAATTTTATCAGACAAATAATAATCGATAAAAAGGGGGTATACCATATCCACATCCTATTAATAATCGGACGGATTCAGATACCCCTAAACAGATGCAGAAGCGGATTTAGGTTATTCATTTACACCCCTAAGTGGGAGTAGCTATATCTCCAATGAATGAAAAGAAATTTTGGTGGTTAACACAAAGTCGTTGCCTTCCGTGGTGGCTGCATTTACTGTGTCACCATAGAACGCAACACCTTCCTGAATTTCCATATTATTCATCACAATTGGAGGTGGAGGGGAAATTTTTGGTTGAACATAACCGTCAGAGGAACTAATCAATGCCTGTGGCCTTGTAGATAATAGTGTGGCTTTGACAAAGGGGCGTTTCGATTCAAGTAATTTATGCTCCTAACCCTTGTTAGCATTACAACATCCATTAATTCCTATGGTCGAAAAACCTTGACCTGTCCTTGTATATTAGATCTGAGATTGGATACAAAACAACTAACCACAAATCTGTGGGTAATCCTTGCCCAGGATTAGCAAGTGCTTCAATTGAGCTTGGTAATCGGCAACTCTAGCCGTCTAGGTCAGTTGGTCCAAATCGCATTTCTAACGCTCAAGTAAATGAAGACTATCCATATGAATCAAAGCTAGATTGAGGCGTTGGCGGTTTGGTCATAGGAAGTTCCATGAATTTCAGAAGAAGAAAAAAAATTCAGTTAGCATCCCTATTCTGCCAAGGGGTTCCATTGTTCTGCTAGAGCATTCGCCATTCCACCATTGTTTCTTGTAAAGAACCAATCTTGGATGCATGATCAGTGGAAGCATTGTTCAATTGTCTAAGAATCTCTTCAGCTTGGACTAATGATAGCAACAGAGGAACTTTGAAGTAAGAGTGAAGAATTTTGAGGAGATTAGACAAAGGTTATAGGCTAAAGCACATCTCATTATATTCTGTAAAAACATTACATCATTTTCTCTGTCAGAATCATCTAAGACATTTCTTCCTTAAAAAGACTACATGTCTACTTGGTCAATCCTTTGCTTAACAACTGCAGGAGTAAATAATTTAAAGGGAGATGCTTGATCAGTTGAGGCATCTGATATTCCAACAAATTTATGTTGCCCATTTGTAGACAATCCAACAAAACTAGCTTGCCTAACTACTTCAGTTGTTCTTCTCCTCCTTCAAAAGTATCAACCAGTTTCTGTGCCAGGTAAAGCAACTTTAATTAGCAAAACAATGAAATTAAATAGTACATTAAAAATGAAATGTATTTAGAGGATATCATTAATTCTTTCTTAGCTTCATCTTCCCATACCTTAACAGAAATTCTAGTGGAGGGTTTCCGTGATGAAGCCACTGTAAGATAGTTTTGAATTTGAGTTTGATCATCATGAAGGACAAATCTCTCACAACTCTGACTAAGTAAATGTCGCATCATTGGATTAACACTTCTAGGAGTGTATAGGTGCTTGCAATGCTTACACCGAAAGATGCACTCGCCCTCAATTAGTTCGTGCTTCGACATTGTATAATGTTTCCTTATAACTTCCTCCACATTAGTGCAAGCTGCAGCTACCATGCATTTGACAGAAGATGAAGCATCAACATCTATTGATCTCCCAAGTGTTTGAAGCCAATAGAAGCATGAGAATCAAATTAATTTACAAAGAAACTAAACATAACTTGTGCAAGTGATGAATTTCTTTACCTTCCCCAGTTGGAAACGGAGCATTACTTCGTTCACCCACCACTTCTTTTAAGAGATTACATGGCAAAGATTTCTTCCCTCTCAATGAATTTTGCTGCATAACATAATCAAATTTTAAGTAAGTGATTAGTAGATGTGCTTCGCTTCTGATACAATATTGACAGCCTTAGTGTTGAGATGAAGGTTAGCACCTGTAGCAAAGATGTTTCACAGGATGGTTGGAGGATCCACTCTCCATTTACAGATTCCTGACAAGACTTTGTTACAATGCTCGCGAGTCCTCTGCTAGAACGGAGGAGTATGCTGTAGAATATATTTACCTGTTGGTGAAAAAATCCACATATCTCTCCCTTTCGCCATACTTCTTCAGCATCTTCATAAACTTCAATAAAATCACCTGGGTTGAACCTCAGCATCTCATCATTATTCTCCACGCGCAGACGATCTGGTGGACGCCTTACCTTGGATGCATCCACTTGTATTGCTATTTCTCTGAACTTATTTCCATGAATTAACTCAAACATCTGTACCTCAATATGGTTCTGGCGTGAGTTGGAGATAGTTCCTCTGTGCCAACCAGCAGATTTGAATCTATAAACTTCAACCGCTTCTCCAACCACAAAATTTTTCTTACCCATATTTGCTTCTTTTAGCACCTCCTCCTGCTGCTGCTGTTGCTACAGTATACATAGGGACGATTTTAGAGCATTATTTGAGTAAAAGAAGAAGAAGATATGAACGTATGCATGCAGTGTGGATAAACCACCACATGTATCACATAAATGATAGGCATGAATAATAGTATTAAGGAGGCCAGAGAGTTATTCAAATTGATTACCTTGTGGAGGTGGACACAAGAATCTGAGGGAATCCGTTGCACATTTCTCCCATTTTGAAGAAGCCAATTGATATCTCTGTCTGTTACATAGTCGAATCCTCGTGTGGGATGTGCAACACAGTAAGAAACCTCATTCCATGGTAGAGATCTCTCCACCTCCAGTATTTGTCGGATGTACCAAACGTTCTTGTTCAAGTCAAATACACCAATCTCATCATTTAATTGCAATTCAAGATTTCTCCCTTCCTTATTTGTCACTTGGGGTTTAGGTCTTATCATCGACGCATCATATCTCTTAATAAGCATCTCACCACAGTATTGCTTGTTTTCTACTGCAACCGAAATTTCATTTCCTTGCGATTGCACTACAGTCCCTGGCAGCCAGCAGTCATTCATATCATCGTTGAAGACCAGAACCTCTTCTCCTGCTTTATAAAATTGTGCATTTTCTGATCTCCAATCACTTGTAAACCTCATTTTCTTTACAGAAGGAAACGGACAAGAAGAGATCTGTAATTTGGATGAAAATAATGCAAATAAGAACAAAAAAAATAGGGAAATTAATTTATTTACATAAAGAAATAGAAATAGAAGGTTGGAAGAAAGGGTTCCAACACGCTTATGGTAAGAACACTTTCCTCCTCGTACACCTTTTATGAATTTCTCTAAAGAAATACGAGTTCATTACCTTCTCCAAGAATGAATTTGTCTTTTCTTCTTCAGCCGCCTTCTGATGAACTCTTAATTTGGACATGGGTACTGTTACTAATTGTAATACACCTGATATCACAACCTTCACAATATAAACCGCGTTATTCCTGTCTCTACCATATGCTTCCCAGATCTCTCCTTTCCTCCACACAGGACAATTGTCCACTTGTACTTCAACAACTTCGTTTACCTTGAAAATCGAATTGTTATCTTTCTGGGGACATGCCCTTACATTACTTACATCAACAGTTTGTCTCAATGTCTTTGTTAGACAATCATCAACACTCATACTAGGCTCTACCTCTACTTGGTTACCGATCCACCCAACTATGGTTGCAGGAGTCCACCCTTCTTGTTCAATGCTGTAGACTTCTACCTTGGACCCGATTGTTTTTCTTCTCTTTGATGCCTGTAGATCACCAACCAATGAGGAAAGAGATGGTGAGATCGAATTATCAACATATGCATGGGTTCTGACTAATTCCATCTACTATATATTAGATGAAACCAATTTTTACTGATAGGAGTATAGTATTAGAAAGAAATAAGGTACCTGTTGTTCCACGAACAAGGTTGGTGGCGGTTGAACTTGAATCCTTTTACCAGGGACCCATTCTTGTAGAATCCTTATATCACTTTCATGTTTATGTAAGATCCCCATCTCTGGAGAGATGATAGAATAATATTTTTCTTTTCCTCTTGGTTTCAGGATGGATGTCTTGGTGTACATCTCCAAGATCACTCCCATAACCCAATGTCGACCGTAATATGAATCCCATTCATTCCCGTAGTGACTCACCATTACCTTCTGGTTTAAGCTAAGGATTCCTTCAGCAGGCTCAATCATAGGTGGGAAATACCTTACTTGAAATGCAGGATAAAACTTATCGACAGTGAGCGAAGAATTTTTAGTCCAAGACCAAAATTGGTGTTGAATTTTAATTTGGTTTCCTTGGCTTCCCGTTATCGTCCCGCGTACTGAACCATGTGGAGTACTTGTAAGAACCTTAACCTTTGGTAAGATCCTAAATTTTGCTTGTTCTTCTGGTTCACTTGATTCTTTAATGTCGCACAGATCACTGAGGGAAAAGGAGAAAATACAAAACAAGTTAAGAAAAAGTTACTCACTCACTCGATTCTTGCATTTTAATGAGTTAGTTACCTCTCTTGTTTTGAGGCGTAACAATAACGTCCAAGGTTGAGGAAAGAGTTTCCACTTATGATTAGTTCATCGGAGCGGGAGAGTTTTTTCTGACAATGCAATGGAAACCCTAAACGTCAGGCAACTGCCAAGATAGATTTACAAAAAAAAAAATGCAGAAAAGCTAGATCCCAGAAGCTAGCTGGATTCATACCTCATTATGTGAGAGGGTCGGCGGAGGAGGAATCCATTCCTCATTCAGCCATCGCCGATATGCTCGTAATTTTGAGCCGGGCACACTGTAACTTTTTACTCCATGCTCGAATGGAGCCAAGGCATAGATTGAATAAGAGATGAGTTTCATCCCTTCTGCAACTGTGGCATGATGAACTTTCCAGACCTTACCAGGAATCCACAAGTCATTGCAAACAAGCATCTCAATAACTTGGTCTTCCTTGAAGGTCCAACGATTGTTAATTTCCTGCAACTCCAGCTGCTGAGGTCTTACTTTAGAAGGTTCAACACACAAGCGTATACTGTCTGTATCAAACACCGTCTTAGTCTTTACCACATATTCAGATCCGAGCACCGTCACCACGCTCGCAGGAACCCATCCACCAACTATGTTCTTCGCCTTTGATACGTAGAAGACCTCCACCGAATCTCCTTCACTGAACCTCATCGTCGTCACCGTTTCACTGTGTCTCTTTTGAGTAATCAACAGCAAGCTAGTGCGCAGTTGGAGTCGCCCAGTAGAGAAAGAAGAAAGCAGTAATTAAGCAGGTAAGGAAAGAAATGGATACATATCGAGATCCATGGATCGGATGATATATTTATTGGCGGGTCAGTTGTGCCCACTTTTGTGCCCGCTCGGGCCCATTTTGACCCGCTTTTGAACCTCCAGTTACCCGGTGCCAGGTTGAGTCTTCAAATTTTTTGGGTTAAAATATTGAGGAAGTGTTTTTTTTATTTATTATGTAAAGAGGAAGTGTTGACTGTCAAGAGACTAAAGACTCGTACCCGAACAATTAATTACGCGGCAACTTCGGAACACTTCCTATTAAAAACCACTTTAGCTTATTTTTTTTTTGGTATGAATACCACTTTAGCTTGGGTGATATATGGAAAGTGTTATTTTCTGTGTATGTGGATATCAAGGGAATTCGGGCGAACTCTATACCCGCATGGATATGGGCCGAGACAGATCTCCACCTTCATTAGGATTTGGATCGCACGCCTCAAACCCGTTAATTCCCACCCATTTTTATGAGGATAACAAATCTAAATTAATATTTGAAGGCCAGAAACCAAGAAAAAAATTTTTTTTTTTTTTTGTTGTATCTGGGGTTCATTTAGGGCCAGCATGCGCGCACCTCGATTACATCATGGGAGGAGCTTCGTTGTCCGCAAGAGTCGAACGCATGATCTCTCCACTGGGAAGTATGGATCTTAGCACTCTACAACCCTGCATTGACAAGAAAAATACTTTCGATAAAAGACAATTCAGATAGCTCTTCCTGGTCTTCCTCTTTTGCATGATTTTTAATAGAAATCAATTGGGGCCTGAATGAAAATAAGGTAAAGCTAAACGTGCTTAATATGGTACATGTATATAAAAGGACATTGCTTCAGTTGCACTTTTTTGTTTTTACAAAGACGCTTTGTATACATAAGGAATTTTGGGATGAGAATATTACATATGTCGACGGTAAGAGTTGAACCCACGACTTCTCTACTAAGAAGTCGGGTTCTTAACCCATCTTACTAACCCTCCATTGGCAGAGAGTCATTCGCAGTTAATGCACAAGACCGTCAAACGAAACACTTTAGACCGTCATATCAAAATCTCGATAAAGATTTCAAATCTAATAGACCAAAATCTCACTTGACATAAATGCGCATGACTGCATTGTATTCATTACGGACCAAAGTATCTTGCTAAATAAATAGAAGCAATTTTACGTGAAGAGAAAAAAATTCAAACTTTACGTGAAGAGAAAAATTCAAACAGATTAGCACAGGAACACAGAGGTTGGCAGAAATGTTTCATCAGTTTCTCTAGTGGTTTAGCATCCTCGCTTTCACATTCATGTGCCAAAAAATGGAAAGATATTTCATTGGTGAACCAGTAATACCCTAGACAATATTTACAAGGCTTTGCCGCTTGAAATTGATCCGAATATCATTGATCGACTTTCTCAATGTCTCAAGAATAAATTTTGATTATTAGTTCGTTCAAATCTTCAAAACATTTGATTATTAGACTTAATGTTTATATTCTGATAAGGTTTCCACGCTCATTGATTATTCATCCTGATAAGGTTTTTTTCACTCATGGTGAGGATTTATTAGACTTAATCAAATCTTCTCAATATTTAGTTTAATTTTGATTATTAGTTCGTTCGTCGGAAAAATTCTTATCGTCGTCGACAAAAACCCTTGTCGCAGCTCACTCGAAGATCTCTCTTTCTCTCTTTAGCAGGTTTAACAATTGTTGCTGCACAATCCTGTTCGTCCCTTCAGCCGATTAAACCTGCAAAGATGAGCTCAACCGTGGAGGTCGAGTTTTCACCTCCGACGATCTAGTTAGAAATCCGAATAAGGAAGGCAAGAAAGTAATGAACAATAATAATACGAATAGTGATAATTCTATTCAGCGTACCTTTCTCTTGTGATCCCTTACCTTTTTATATATTTTCTATGTATGAGTTTGAGTGAGATTCAAACCCTAGTTAGGTTGTGATCTGACTCTTAGTCATTGAGTCCTACTCCAACACGAGTAGTTGAGTCGTGACTGAATACTATTTCTTTGGCTAGAATCTTATTCAGATTTACCTTGTTATTCAACCTTTGTACTTATTCAACTGACCTTGACTTGGTCGGTCTGACGCGATCCGAGCTGGTCGGACTAAGCTCAAACCGAACTGGTTTGATTCTGATCTGGTCGGACTGGGCTTAGACCGGACTGGTTTAAGCTGATTTGTTCTTTTCTTATCATAAGCCCCCCAGTCTCTGAAGTCCGAGCTTTCTCTTGTTCGGACTTTAGAGATTTAGTGATCGGATATATCAATGTATTCGACCAATGTTACTTGGTAACATTTGCAATCCTGATTTGTGAAAGTTTCATGGCTGACGTCAGCTGTCAGGGTATTGCGCTATTACAGCTGAGAATAAGGCGCACGTTCTTTGAGGAAAAAGCTTTTTGGACACGTGGCCTGGCATTTATGACTTTTGATGATGACGCTTTAATTTTAAAAATGCTGGAGTTGTAACCGTTTTTCTTCTTTTTTGATTTTTTCAATCCCCACTTTTAGATTAGAATCTTATGGAAGATGTACGGTTGCCATTGTTTGGAGATCCATCAGAAGGAGGGTGTTTTTGCAGTCATTGGATCAGGATCTTCTTGGAAGTTCTGCAGCCCCCCTGATTTATCCCTTAGATTAGAATATTTGGGGGGGCACATAAACCTTCCTTCTTCCTCTTCCTTTTACTTCTGCTATTTCATTTCTGTTCTCTGTGAAAACAAAAGGATTTGCAGTGCTTTTGAAAAGTCCTTTTAAGCCTTGTCCTGGTGCTCGTTCCGCTTTTTCTTTCACGAGTAAGTTCGCCTGCTCTTCCTGAATTTTTTGATGACTTTTATCATTGCATTTGTATTCAATTTCTGAAATTTTCTTCTGCATTTTCTTTTTGTTCTTTTCTGCTTGTTTCGCCTCTATTTAGTAATGGGTATGAAGAAGAAAGCTTCTAAGCCTTCTAGGGCCTCTTTTAGTCAACCCTCTTCTGGGAGCTCCACTGCTCGTTCTGGAGACAGTGGGGCTTCCTCTTCTGGGTACAGTGACACTGCTGTTGACCCGACCTTGTCTCCGGGTACTCGTCCAAACCTACTTAGTGATGCTGAGTTAACTTCATTGAGCATTCGTAGTCGGTTTAGTACGAATAGGAAGCGTTGGCTGTTTAACCTTTCTCCCTCAGCCTTAGCTCTTGAGAGAAGTCGTCCTAAGACTTCCGAACACATAGATTTCGACCCTAGTACTTCGGGTCCCAAATTCTATCCGTCCGAGCTCACAGAAGCTGATTTGAGGGAGATTCGAGCTCGGTATGCTATTCTTAATAGCTTCGTACTGAGCGTTCCATCTTTTCATGATCGGGCTCACCAACCTCCTCCTGGTGAGTTTTCTGTATACGAGGATGCCTTTGTCAGTGGCTTTAGGCTTCCCGTGCACATTGTTTTTGCTGATTTCCTTAATCGTTTCGGGATGTGTCCGGGAATGTTAGCACCCAACAGTTGGCGTAATATCATCTGTTTTTGGGGATTCTGTAAACAGGATGAGGTCGGTGTGGTGCCGACCTTGAATTTGTTTCTTCAATTCTTTATGTGTAAAAAACAAGAACAAGATCGTTGGTTCTATCTTTCCAAGCGTACTGCTTTTCATTCTGGTTGGGAGGGGAATTTTGTGGGGAAGGGTACTCTCCCTACCAACACTAAGGGTTGGAGGTCTAGATACTTTTTTGTTCGTCCTCCCTCTTCTCCCGGTTTCCCGACCTTGTGGCCAAAGACACCTAGGGAGGATTCAAATGCCATCCCTCCTCTTACTTGTTCCGAGCAGGAAGCCCGGGATCGTATTCAGAAGATCCCTACCACAGATCGGAACTTATTTATTGTTAATGGGTATTGTCCGGAATATCCGAACATCCTCCATTACAGGGGGTTTCTGACCGGTAAGATGAGTCCTTTCTCCTTTTCATCCTGCTTTCGTATCATTTTATTATTTCCAAAGTCATCTTACTCGGAAAAATGATGCAGTGATGCTCGGTGAGGAAGATTTTGAGGATGCTGCAACTAGTATGTTGGAGGTGGAGGCCAAGCATCCTACCAAGCCAGATAAGGCCCCAACTACTGATCGGTCTTCCCCTTCGAAGGATAAGGGTGTAGTGAAGGATAAATCATCTTCCCGTGTTCGGAAAGGTAACTCCTCCGATCTTCCTCCCCGACCGACCAAGAGGGTGGCTAGCAAAAACAGTTCGGATCCTGATTCTCATCCTTCCTTGGGTGAGGATATTTCAGGTCAAGGTAATCCTGATGAGGTTAGGACTTCAAGTTCTACCAACATTCTTCGACCAGATTGGTCGTTGGATGGTAACTAGTCAGTTTTTAGGGGCGATCCTCGCTCCATGTCCCATGTTGCTGCACAATCCTGTTCGTCCCTTCAGCCGGTTAAACCTGCAAAGATGAGCTCGACCGTGGAGGTTGAGTTTTCACCTCCGACGATCTAGTTAGAAATCCAACTAAGGAAGGCAAGAAAGTAATGAACAATAATAATACGAATAGTGATAATTCTATTCAGCGTACCTTTCTCTTGTGATCCGTTACCTTTTTATATATTTTCTATGTATGAGTTTGAGTGAGATTCAAACCCTAGTTAGGTTGTGATCTGACTCTTAGTCATTGAGTCCTACTCCAACACGAGTAGTTGAGTCGTGACTGAATACTATTTCTTTGGCTAGAATCTTATTCAGATTTACCTTGTTATTTTAGCCTTTGTACTTATTCGACTGACCTTGACTTGGTCGGTCTGACGCGATCCGAGCTGATCGGACTAAGCTCAAACCGAACTGGTTTGATTCTGATCTGGTCGGACTGGGCTTAGACCGGACTGGCTTAAGCTGATTTGTTCTTTCCTTATCATATTGTTGCTGCACAATCCTGTTCGTCCCTTCAGCCGGTTAAACCTGCAAAGATGAGCTCGACCGTGGAGGTCGAGTTTTCACCTCCGACGATCTAGTTAGAAATCCGACTAAGGAAGGCAAGAAAGTAATGAACAATAATAATACGAATAGTGATAATTCTATTCAGCGTACCTTTCTCTTGTGATCCCTTACCTTTTTATAGATTTTCTATGTATGAGTTTGAGTGAGATTCAAACCCTAGTTAGGTTGTGATCTAACTCTTAGTCATTGAGTCCTACTCCAACACGAGTAGTTGAGTCGTGACTGAATACTATTTCTTTGGCTGGAATCTTATTTAGATTTACCTTGTTATTCAGCCTTTGTACTTATTCGACTGACCTTGACTTGGTCGGTCTGACGCCATCTAAGCTGGTCGGACTAAGCTCAAACCGAACTGGTTTGATTCTGATCTGGTCGGACTGGGCTTAGACCGGACTGGTTTAAGCTGATTTGTTCTTTCCTTATCACTCAGGCTTCGTCACAGACTAGAAAAGCTAGAACAAATTGAAGAGGACGATTAGCTTTCCCTCGATTCTTCCTTTCAAATTGCTTCTTTGAACCGGTTTGGTTTTGAGCCTAACCGAATGAGCCGCATGAGCCGAACCGAATGAACCAATTATTTCACTTAAAACCAAATAAGCCTCACATGTTGTAAATCAACTGGTGCAATTTATTTTATTTTATGGCTCAATCAGAGCCGTTCGTAGCTCAGTGCTGCGCATTAATGTGCAACACTGAAGCAAGATCCTTGAAGCAACACCCTAATTAGAGGTCAATGCCTTATCTTTTATCAACAATTAATATACTTAATTTTTTATTATATTACATCATATAAAAAAATCAATCCATAGATCATGTAATTTAAATTTCTCTTAAGAATTTTCTATTTTAAAATTTTGTTTAGATGTTCCAAATTAGGTTTGTCCATTGATAAAAATTATGAATGACTGAATTGATTTTCAATTATTATTTATAGTATGAGAGAATGTACACATATTTACACTCAGTTAAACTTGTTTTGGATAAATGATCATTAATAAAAAACCTAGAATAATTAAATTAGAGATTTGATCATAGAATGCCGTAACTTAAGAGAATGATATGTGACTTAAATTTGTGACCTTTAAATGTGTCTAATTTAATTAGAATTTTGATTATAAAACACCCTAATTAAATTAGTTTAAAATTTGATTTTCAAGTAAATCAATAATTATTTACATAAATATATTTAATAAGAATGTATGTTGTAATAAATGACAACTTGTTTTAAATGGCCTATTGAAATAGAATCCGACTCCTCCTACCAGGCTATCCTGCTTCTTCATCCATATTCGAAGATCCAAGGAAAGTTGGGAAACACTATTAATGACATCCGTCAAAGATTCATATCAAATGGACATGTCCGTTTCACCCACATTAAATTGGAAAGAAACCAAGGGGTTGTATGGTAACCATTCTGGCACACTAATTCTGTGCCATTTGCCCGTTTTGGCACAGAAGTGACCAGAATCATGTATGGTAACCCGGTTCGAATTTTTTGTGCTGGTTTAGCAAATGTGTGCCGAACCAGGCAATGGGCACACTTTTGGATTGTGTCAGAGAAGCTCCAAATTGGAGCTTCTCTGGCACAGAAGTCATTCTTTACCATTTTGCGGGGCACAAATGAAGCCGTGACGCTGTTTAGGGTTATCGATGTAATTTCACGATAACCCTAAACAGCTCCTCAAAGCTCCTCCAACCTCCTCATCACTCTCGTCTCTCTGCACTCTGCTTGTCGTCGTCTCTCAACGGTCATCTCTCAACGGCACTTTGGTAGCCCTAGATAAGCCCTCTCGTCTCTCTCTTGTCTCTCTTGTGTCTCTGTCCATCTCGCCTCTGTCGTCTCTCTCTGCTCTCTCTCGTCTCGCTGCACTCTGCTTTTTCTATCTCTCAAGGGTCATCTCTCAACGGTCGCCCTAGATTAGGTTTCCAATTTTGAGTAAAATGCGTCACGGGTTCACATTACGTACTCAAGCCAGAATTGTCATTGCTTGTTGTGCTATTCATAACTTCATCCGCGATGAGCAAATTGCGGACAAAAAGTTTGAAGAATTCGGAAACCCGCATTGGATATCTGAAGAAGTAATATCGGATCCTGATATTCCCCCTGATAACACCCAATCAGAAGCAAGACAAATGGAAGAGAAAAAGAAGAAAATTGCAAATGAATTGGCAGCAAGAGCGAGACTCCCATTAATCACTTGAAAACATCAATTATAATCTCACTTGATTTTGTATAAGCACTTATGTATGAATTGAACATGCATGTTTACTTTTTCTTAATGTCTTTTATATTTATCTTTTTAAATATTTTATTAAAAAAATGTACCCATTTTGGCACAGAAGTTGTACATACCATACAAGATTCTGTGCCAAGATGGGCTAAAGAAATGTGCCCATCTGTAGGTTACCATACATGATTCTGGCAATGATTCTGTGCCAAATTTGCCCACTTCAGCACAGAAGCATAAAAAATGGATTCTGTGCTGAAGTGGGAATTTTGGCACAGAATGGTTACCATACAACCCCCAAGTAACCGATAAGTGTTCAAGGATGTTCTCTGATAAAATGGAAATCTTGAAAATCCTACAAAAGCCACCTCCGAAATTAAAGGAATTTTTTCAGGTTGATATGTTGGTTATGCCAAATTAGTTTTTTTTTTTCTATTGGGTCTTGCGTGACCCTGTTCTTTTTACCAAAAAAATTAAAAACAAAAAAACAAAAAAACAAATCATTTAATTTAGAGCAAATTGCACTGGCACCCCAAAATGGAGGACTTAAAGCACTGACACCCCACTTTATGTTTTAAAAACACAGACACCCCATTCATTAAACACATTAGTCCATTATGTTAGTAAAACCATTAACCCACTGTTCATTTTTCTTTAATTCCAAAAATGCCCTTACCCTATCTATTCTCTCTCTTCACTCGGATCTCCTTTGCTTCACCCTGTTCACCTTCACCTTCACCTCCACCTCCGGTAGCACCAGCAACGCTGCCAAGAAAGGAAGATCAGCAGCAGAGGAGAGGCCAAAGAAGACCCGATCACAAGTCTCTGTTCACTGGGGAAAATAATTTGACAAACAACATTGGCAGCCTTGATCCAACGGTCAATCTCATCTTTGAGTTCCGTCCATTCCATTCTCTGAACCTCATCGATGCTCAGATTCTGCAACCCTAACCTAGAAATACTTTCTTCCAAAAACTTTCTTCGGTATCTACTGTACAAATGGGAGCACTCCTTGCCATATCCAGCAGCTACCATTCAATCGCTTGGCAATTTCGTGGAGATCGTTGATGGCCCCGGAGGGAAGAGCATCGATCAAAGTATCAAAATCGGAGACAAGGTGTGCGACGGGGATAAGATCCTCTCCGTCTCTGTTGACGCCGCCGTACTCATCTTCACCTTCATCATCTTCGGAGCCATAGGAGAAGTTCCTAGTCGCAGTAGTCTCAGAAACATCGGTCGAACGAGCAAGATCAAAAGCTTCGCCACTCCGTTCAATGAGCAATCGGAACTCGTCTTCAAGACAAGCCATCGACATCTGCAGAAGGCCATCAAGATACTCTGGACTTAATTCGCTAAGGTTTCAGAAGCGGCCTAAAGAATCTGTCTTCGGCTGAGTAATGCGTCGTGATTGAAGCCGTATTAGGGTGGTTTAGAACCCTAGCATTGTAAGCCCTCCTAATGCCGTCTCCAAGAATTGAGTTTCTGCACCTAACACCTATAAAATGTACAAATGTCAAACACAGATTTTGTTTTTTTTGGTAGAATGTGCAAAAAGGCTTTAATACCTTATAGAAATCGATGGGAAGTGAAACATATCGCTCTGGTGCTGCAGTTGGAGGAATGATTGAAGAAGTGGAATCCTGCCGATCAAGGATTTCAGGGGAAGAAGAAGAGGGTAAGAACTGGATGTCGCCAAGAGGCGTTCTCCCCATTTGTGTTTGCCGGCATAGAATGTGGTGATAGAGTCATCAGTTTGAACACCACCATTACTACTTACTCTGATGAGCTTGAATTTGCTAAGGTTTCTCCTTTTCTTTGCTTCTGTCTTGGGGTTATAGCATATCCCAAATCCGAAGTGATTCAGCGCTTCCATTGAAAGCTCGTTTCTCTAATCTATCTGTACCAATTTTGTCTCATCGGGATATTCCTATACACATTTAACAACATCTCCTCTGCTGCTGATCTTTCTTTCTTGGCGGCATTGCTGGTGGTACCGGAGGTGAAGGTGGACAGGGTGAAGCGAAGGAGATCCGATTGAGGAGAGAGAGTGAGGAGAGAGAATAGATAGGGTAAGGGCATTTTTGGAATTAAAGAAAAATGAACAGTGGGTTAATGGTTTTACTAACAGAATGGACTAGTGTGTTTAATGAATGGGGTGTCTGTGTTTTTAAAACATAAAGTGGGGTGTCAGTGTTTTAAAGCCTTCATTTTGGGGTGTCAGTGCAATTTGCTCTTTAATTTATTAAACAGTAACGTCAAATCAAAAGAAATTCAAAAACAATATAAAACTAAGTAGACTTATTAGATCATAATTACTTATGATCAAAATCATGGTTAGTATGAAGCTCAATATTAATATGAAAGTTAGGTTAGGACCATGGCCAAAAGTAGGGTTAAGATCAGGGACAAAATCAAAGTTAGGATTAGTGCTAAAATTAGAGTCAAAATCAGAAACAAGATCATAGCTAAAAGCCTAAAATTAGGGCAAAAATGGGACAAACATCAATCCTAGGTCCGCCTTTGTGTCTGATTTATGACAAAAATATTTTGGCCTTCACATGCCCTCATGGCCGAAATCTTAAGTCCAAGCTCTCTTCAGGCGTAGGGTGAAACATAGCGAGTTAGAACCACCAAGTCAAACTTGCAACTCTTAGCAAAATCTCTTTTTTTTTTTGATCATAAGCTTGTGTATATTTAAGGGGATATTACACATATATGATTTTCTTAACCGTCCTACAAACCTTGCATTGGCAAATTCATTTTGTTTTTGTTTTTAAATAGCAAAATCCGTTTTGGGGTGAGAGCATGGCCGATTCAATTTGTTAAGAAGCCTACGAAAGTCAAAGTGGCGAAAATACTTACCCGAATCCCAACCCGACAGTGAAAATACTTAACCCCGTCGGGTGTGGAACGGGTACCCGAATGAACAGAAATGAAAAGGACAAAAGCTTTAGTTGGAAGAAAATTTTCAAAAATTTGAAAATACTTACAGTGAAAATACTTAGCCCCGTCGGGTGTGGAACGGGTACCCGAATGAACAGTGATGAAAAGGACAAAAGCGGAAAATTACCATTTGTTAGTTAATTAGTTGGAAGAAGAAGAAAAAAAAAATTTCGAATTCTGCCGCCGAAAGGATTTCAACCCATACGGGCCAAAACCTCTTCACTGAGAGCAGAGAAAGAGCTTTCCCTCTCCTCTTCTCATTTTATTGACGAGCATTTCAGTTTCATCCGTTCACCATCATTGCAGCGAAGCCTCCAGAGCTGGTTTTGGTCGATTTTCCTGCTAACAGGGAGCGGAAATTAAGAGCGTTTCAGTTTAGGCCTTTATAAATGTATCATCCTATCTATGGATTTGTATATATCCCTTTCTTTACTTACCTGCTTTCTGGTTTGTGGTTTCTTCGTTAATTTCATCTCAAGTGGATGACTCTAACTGCGCAGCTAGCTAGGAGTACCATCTGTTGATTACACTGAAATGGTGATGACAATGAGGTTTAGTAAACTGGTGAAGGTTTTCTGCATGTTAGCGGCGATAAATGTAGTTGGGGTTTGGGCGGGCGGAGCCGAAAATGAGGTAAAGACTAGAACGGTGTTTGAAATAAACATGGAAGAATCGTGTGTTGTAGCTTTTGAAGTAAGACCTCAGTCTCCTCATTCTCTTCCTCCGGAGCAGGGAAATGATCCGAGGCGGATTCCTGGTAAGTTCCAGAAGGTTTATCATGACACAGCTGCGGGGATGCAAAGTATCTTCAACGAAATAGGGGTTCCTGCTCCGCCGACCTTAAGTTCACTTGATGACGGAAAACGGGTACGTATTTCAGTTTCTTCGAATATAAACAAAATTGAAGAATTTATGCAATGAAGAAGCTAACAATAAGATCAAATAGATTTCCAGCTTCGATCGGACCTCCACACCTCCGAAGTCCGAATCCTTCCTTCTCCTTTACTAGAAAAATTTCTGCATGTGGTTCTTAGGCAGCTTAGCGTTGCTAAATTTTGTTGGTTTGGATTGATTTAATGCTTCAGATTTTCTAGTCTATGGGGCAATGAATAAAGTTAGCAAAATGTTAGATTACAGAAACTTGCCCTTCTTGGGTTTTGAATGCATGAGAACCGCCTTCTTGGGTTTGTATTGCTAAACCCTTCGCCAGTTATTTGCGTTGAAGGTCCTATTGGCCGTCTGCCAAGAAAGAAGACAAGGGTTGCATGTCTGCACACTCCCCTGTGTCTGTCTCTATCCTTCTCTCCTTGATCAGAGGATGCCTCTATTCTAAAAGGAGAAGAATGGGCGTAGGTATATGCTAGACTATGTGACGCAGCTGTGATTGACAGGGAACTGGACTGTGAGATGTTAATAAAATAATGGTCGAACATAACATATTAACACGGTTAGTGTAATTTGCTGGTTGGAAGTGAACCTTATCAAACAACAGGTTGTTAATATTGAGGAACATTTCTGCAGACTTTAGACCCCGGGAACCTTAACATTCAAGATAGTTTGTGTCAGTTCATTACCATAATAGTTAGATACTATAGAAGGCAAGGAATTAGTTTTTTTCTTCTGAAAATAAATGGTGTACATGGGATACTGAACTTATTTTCTAAAGGCAAGCAAGTCCTAGTTAGGCCAGGTCACACTTAAGTTGTGATGAGACTTTGAAATAGTAGAATTTAGAGAACCTTTCAAAGTGACCAAACTCCTCTCCATCCTCCTTCCCAAAATAAATGAGGGTTTGAATCTATTATTGGTTTTCAAACTTCTCCCCTGGTTTTTTAGTGTCTATTCTGGTTTCACTGTATAGCATGAAAGAAGTGTTATTGCCTAGAAGATCTAGCCATAGTTTATGCGGTTAGATATTAGTCTCATATTATTATCAAGAGAAAATTTGTATCAATCCCCCATGCTTTGTCTCTGTTTTGTTCATACTTGCACATCTGATTCCTCCAATAAGCCTAAGTGTCACCTCTCATTCTCCCATGTTGGTTTAAAATACTCAAAGTACCTCTCCATTTATCTTGCTATATTCTATCAACCAGTTTGGAACATTAGAAATTTCTAATAAAAATTGTAGTCTAATGTGATTTGTAACAACCAGCTATCCATGTGCTAGCTCTGAATGTTACTATCATTATTCTGGAGTATTATTTCCCTAAAACCTCTGTAAGTGGCATTAATGACTGCTGTGTCAACCTTTGCAGCTCTGTTCATAATTCTATTCGGGAAGTCAACCTTGTAAACTCCACAAGTACTGTATTCTTGGTCAAGCCTCGATGGTTATTCAGGTGCAAAATATGAAATACCATTTAGGGTAGTACGCCACTTCCCATCCATGAGTTTGGCTGCTCTGTTAAGCAACAATGTACATCAGCAACAGTAATCTGACTGTATTTGTAAGATCCCTGGGGATTAGGACGAGCGGCACCAGCAATGAATTGCAGATCCTAGCCTAGGGATCGGTAGTAAGAACTTGCATGCTCAGCTAAGCAATTTCGACAAAGGACATGCTGCATTTGGCCTGAAATTGGTCAATGTCTTGCCGAATTAGCTGTTACCCAATTAACGCAGTTTGTAATATATGGTAAACAAGTGAGACCAGCAGAAACTAACACCTTTTTCCAACTATCATCTCTCACATTCTTAGGATTACAGGGTATCTCATTCCATGGAGGAGCTCAGATCACTTGTCTACACTCATTCTTGGCAATGCAATTTATAAATGGTTTTAATCTCTATGGAGGGAGATTATTATGTTGATAGGGAAGGATTCTTTAGTAGCGTTCTAGAGGGGTGTTCTATCTTGAAAGGGTGCAAACTACAGCTATAGGTTATATTGCTTTGTGTAGAAGGGAATTTTAGTCTATTGAAAGATTTGCCATTGTTGATTTGAGTTTTGACTTTTACATAGTAGTATAATTCAGTATTGATTGGTACATCTCTGTCTCCTTGACAGTTGCCTGATGTGTATGGTTTCTGTGGCAGAAACAGAGCTCCCATATTGATGCGATCGTGAGTGGAAATCCCTCTTCCTCTGGGCACAAACGAGAGAGGTACTCTATTTACTCATTATAATATAACAATAATTGAGTGAGTGACTAGTTCTTTATTTCTCAATTAATAAAGACACCCAGAATTTAGCATTGGGGATGAGGTTGAGGTTTTTGGAACTGCCACACATGAGTCCGTACGCGGGATCGTTACAGGATCCCAAGCAAACCAAATTGAAGTTACTATGGGAATTCAAGACCAACAGCCATCATCGTCGGGACAACAGGTATCTTATGGTTGATTCTTGTAGTCTGCTAAAGACAAAGTTTACATCACTTACAGACAAGTACATATTGATAGTTTCCTCTACCCTTGGGCGATCACTTTTACAATTAGAATAGATAAAGAAATGAAACATGTTTTTCTTCCCTGCTTTGCTTTGGGGATATCTCTTCTCTACACTACTAAGAAGGGGCAAAATACAACCTTAAACTTCAATACGCAATGGAAAGAGATTGATTATAACCTTGAATTTATTCCCATTATTATTATTAACTGAACTAAACTCATAAATTGTTAGACAAAAACTATTCATACTTTAGAGCCTTAGGCAATGCTTTTAAGTTTTAACCTAGATAGTGACTCTTATAAAACATTCTAGGACGAAAGCATTGAATGTGTGCTTCGTGCAATTGGGTTCCACAAATTAGATCTTTGCTTGATCAAATCAAAGAGCAGCATCAAGGGACATAGGGTTGTTGTGACTATGCAAACTTGCAGAGCAAGAGAAGGGAGGCTAAGCACAAGTTAGAGAGTGACAATGCACCTCCCCTGCATTATATAGGAATATGTAGTAGTCATCAAGTTCTGTTGTGAATCTACTTACAAAGGCCCTTGAAGCCTTAGTTTGATTTAAGTTGCTGTGATCTTCAAATAGAAGGGATAAGAACAGAGAAGAAGAAGAAGCCAGAAAATTAGAGAAGCAGAGGAGATAGACACCAGATTAGGGAAACTTGATAATTCTCATCGCCTCTTTAGGGTATCAGTCACGCCTTTTATACATTCAGATGGTAGTTAGGCCTTGGGATGATGGAATATCATGTAATTACAGAAGATCACAAAGCAAATAAAAACAGAATGCAAAACGTAAAGGAAATTGGCATAGCACGTCCATGTGCCTTGTCTTTTAACGAGCATAATCATCCAGATAAGCAGCAGGGCTCCTCCCCATCCTCTGAGAATGACATGGCTGTAATGTTTGGTTTATATTGTTAAGGTTGTGATATCAGGTATGTTACAGCTTGTAACTGTACGTATCCAGCTGAAGAAGAATGGACAAATTTATCCTTAGACAAGGTAATGAACTTGTATTTATTTAGAGAAATTCATAGGTAGTGTATGAAGAGAAAAGGATTCTTACCATAAGCGTGGGGGAGCACTTTCTTCTTCCCCTTTGTTATGAGAGGGTAAATCTGTGATCTCATAAATGAGATCATTCATTTGTATTTATAATGAAAGACAATACAAAGGGTAAATCTGTGATCTCATAAATGAGATCATTTATTTGTATTTATACTAAAAGACCATACAACATATGAAAAGGATTCATAGTCTTATAGACTATTACATCAGTCTAGTACTGTTTCCTTATACCCTTCTATTTCTATTTTTTTAATGTAAAAATTTTCATTTCATTTTTTGTTCTTATTTGCATTTATCATCCAAGTTTGACTGGTTGTGTTTTGGAATCATTACAGATCTCTTCTCCATTTCCTTCTGAAATTAAATTCATGGTACCTGCTTTCACTGATCCAAAAGACACCATGTGGAAACATTATACAATTTCGAAAATTGAACTAACAGAGGGGGATTTTATTCAAATTTCTCGGTGTAAACATTGCAACCGCCAATACAATCCGAGAAGCATTATTCAAATGATGCGACATTTACTTAATAAGATCTGTAAGATTTTTGTTCCAGATGATGATCAAAGTCAAATGCAGAATTATCTTTCAGTGGTTTCATCACGGAAGGCCTCTAGTAGTATTTTCACTGAGGTATGAAAAGAAAAAACCAAACTAGAGTTCATTTTAATGATGTCCTAAAACTAGTGTTCACTCTTAGTATTCAAATTTTGTTGTTTTGTGAATTAAAGTTGCTTTCCTGGCACAGAATGACAGCAAACAGTTTGGTGCTTTACAAGGAGGAGGAGAAGATACAGTTCATATAGTTAACAAAGGAAACATAAAGACTGACCAAACTACTGTTGTTGGATTACATGTGGAGGGCAAACAGGTACCAGCTGGATTAATATTGGATACTATTGATGATGAATGGCCAAGGACAGTAATCGTCAATGAAGACAGCGATGTAAGTGTAGAGAAAAATATAAGATTTAATTAGCTAGCTATTTGGCTGTTGCAACTTATTACCTTCTTTCTCAGGTCACTTTGAATAAGGTGCATTTGCCTGAAATCCATAAACAGCATGAAGCCCAACCCACTCCCCAAGGTAGCATTAGGAATGAGGAATAAATCTAGCTTCCTCTCCCCCCAATACTTGTGATATTGTGCGGTACTAGATAAGACTGTTTGGAAAAAAAATGCCCCCAAATAAGAAAGATTCACTTGGTGATACATGAGCTATCATCTTCTCCCCAAAAAAAAAGATTTTTTGTTGTGACTTTTTAATTTTCCTTATACTCTTTTGGTAATAGATTTTTATTCTCTTTACAGGTTATGTTCCTAGGGAATACTCTAGTAGAGTCCCAAGCCTTAGAATTCCATGCACAGTATGAAGTCCAGCCACCTCAGCCCGGTAGCAGTAACTATGAGGTATAAATGCAAGCCTCCTCTCCTAAATAGAATCCATTTTCTTTGAATCTCATATCCATTATCTGAACATTGTATTACCAAAACTAAAAAAGTCATTGTTTTGCAAAGTACTTGGTTTTGACATCGATTGTTGGGGAATCCATTTTTTGAATTTTGTATTACCAAAACTAAAAAAGCCATCATTGTGCTGTTATTAAATACCTGGTTTTGACATCAAATATCAAGTGACATTTAATTCACTAAAACTGTTTCTAATTATATGACAGGATTTTCATTGTTATAGATAAGTTTTGGTAGACATGGGATTCTTCTAGAAAGTTCACTATGCCATAGTATTATTCAGTACTATATATGCCATAATTACAAATGGTATCCCCCAAACAGAGGTTGTTAGAGATGCATGGGACAGAATGCCATCAACAGCATGAAGCCCAACATGCTCCCCAAGATAGCATTTGGAAACAGTATGGAAACAATATGGAGAGATTGATTGATTAATTTCTCTTTATCTCATTTTTCAGATCCAAGACACATTACCAGACTTGAGTGAGTTTGAAGACTTGTCTTGGCCTCAAGCGGCAAATCATTTTTATCTCGATGACATTTCTTTGGAGGTATAAATGCTATTCTCAATGCCATTTCTTTATTTAGTGGAATTAAAGTTTGCATTCCATAACTCAAAGCACAATGATGTTGAACTATATATGGGTGCGGCATGAGCCAGGTTGGGTTGTTCAAAACTTGACCCACACTAGGGTTCCCAAGCTGCATCTCACCATAGACCAGCTTGAAGTCGGGTTATTTCATGGGATTTTCTTCCTCTGATTTGAGGATATTAGGCACTTGATCACTTTGGTTATCTGGCAACTTCATAACTTCATGTTACTATATCTGTACCAACTTCATAATTTCATGTTACTATATCTGGCAAGCTAAAAATAAGGTCCTTCATGGCAAACCAAAACTGGATCCTTTTGCCATTATAAAATTGGTGAATAAATGACTTCCTTTCAATTCTGATCCTTTAATCTCTCTTCCGTTAAGCCAGGGAGAAGCCATAACCGGTGCTGTTCTACACCAACACTGATCATTATCCTTTTACTGATCCATATCTTCTGATTGGAGGGACAAATGAACCTGCAAGGCAAAGACAAGGTTGGGCTTTCTGTGTAGCAAGGAATGGTACTTGTGTGGCTCAAGAGGAGGGGACTTTGAATTCATTTAGCTCGATAGATGCGGTGCTTTTTGGTTTGGAAACAAGGTTTTCAGGTGTTAGAAAACCTGAATGTTTTGAGTTCCTCAGTCTGGACCAGTAAGGAGGAACTAAGTGTACTTTCCTATTCTGAAGTGTCCGTCGCCAGTCCAATCAGATCTTTTGATAGAAGTCAACCAGTTTAATGCAAAAAAGCTTGAGTCATGCGCATTTTCGACTGTAGGATTCGACATTTCGGTCAACATTTCGATCTCGACCATTCAATTTCAACAGTCGAGATCGAAATTTTGACCGAAATTCCGTTCCTACCGCCTAAATTGTATGGCTTGATGGATAATGCGCAAGACCCAAGTACGACCTAATGGCTCTCTAGAGTTAGTTTTTAAAGAACAACAGTCAGATGTGTTTTACAGTATTAGACTTGGGTGTACTTGGTGCTGCGTGCGAGAGCCACAAGAGCTAGCGTGGAACTATTTCCTTCTCTAAAGTGTTTCTGAAATCGAATGTTGTGAAATAATTGAGATAGAAATGGAGAGTCTTGAATACTGTGTTGGATCCTCCAAGCCGGTTGTAAATGAATTTGTTGGAAAAGATGGAATGACATATTGATTGTCTCCTTAAATAATGATGTGATCTATGCAAGCTTTAAATTGAGGACTTTTGCAATAACCAAGCTCTCCTAAGGTAAAATCATCCACTCCAACAAGGGATCCTCATGTTTGAAGCAGAAAGATGGAGACGTAATCCATTTTTACTCATTGAAGAAAATGACGGGCAATGAGGTAAGAGGGTGGTGACACAGGCTATAATTAATGTGGATCAATTCAGGGAGCCATTCCATAACTGCTCTGAGGACAGTAAAAAAGATGATCTCCAATACATAAAACCCAACAAATGAAGAAAGAATCATGTCTCTTTGAGTTGAAGGTGATCTATGCAAGCTTAAAATTGATATTTCCTTAGCATGTTTACATAAAATCTAGTCATATTCAACACACCTACAATAAGAGAAGAAAGACTGTTGGCAAAACAGAGCTTTCCTAAGGTAAAAATCCTCTGTCCCAACAGTAAGGGATCCTTAGTGTTGGAGCTCATGTTTGAAGCAGAAAGATGGAGAAGAAATTCATTTTAGCTCATTTAAGTTAGTGAAGGGATCCTTAACCTTGGTTCTTGTCCCTTCCTCTCAACGGAGGGCTTCAGTTTCTTTTTTCACTGATCATTTTGGTGATTCGCATTGGGACTGTTTTGAAGATATTCTCCTTGTCGAGATCTGTAAGAAGATTGCCCAGTTTCAAGTGCCATTGGTGTCGGATGGGGTGGATCCCTTCTTTGGGGGGCGTGGGGGGGGTTTTTTTTTCTTCTTTTTGGCGGGCCGTGGTGGTTGGGGGGGGGGGGGGGGGGGGGTGGGGGGGGGGGGGGGGGGGGGGGGGGGTTTTGGGGGTTATGAAGAACCCACCGAATAGAACAATCAGCAAATAAGAGAAAAGAAGAACACAATAATAACAACTAAGAGAAAAGAAAGACACAATAATATATGGGCAAGAGAGAAAACTCCACTATAAATAAAGAAATTTCCAAGAGAGAAGATATTTGGGATGATTAAAGAAGAAGGAAGAGGCATTCTTTTATAGCCTCTTCCTCTCCACATATTCCCACATCAGTCGATGTGGGACTAATATTACAACAATCTCCCACTTGGAGATTAGATTGAGAACCAATCAATCTCCACACCGAGTCTCTATCTTGCCACCACCATCTTGTCTATGTCTCTATCAAGCCATACAAGGATCTGCACCAAATGAACTTGTCAGTATTGATTGCTTTTGTCAATGCATCTGCTAGGTTCTCTTTCGTGTGGATTTTCTGCATATCCACCCTTCCGTCTTCCACCACTTCACGAACAAAATGATATTGTACTTCTATGTGTTTTGTCCTGGAATGAAAAGCTGGATGCAATGTGCAAGGCACTCTGACTGTCACAATACAAGAGAATCTTCTCGTGTTTGTGCCCAAGTTCTTCCATGAATCTTCTTATCCAGTTGCTTCTTTACAAGCTTGTGTAGCTGCCATATACTCAGCCTCTGTTGTAGACAGTGCTACAACTGTCTGTAGTTTAGATACCCAGCTCACAGCTCCTTCTGCAATTGTAAACACATAGCTAGTAGTGGATTTCCTTTTATCAAGATCTCTCTGCCAAAATCGGAATCAACATATCCTCTGACAGTAAATTCAGATCCTCCATAACATAGAGCAGCATCCAAGGTTCCTTTAATGTATCTTAGGATCCTCTTCACTATAATCCAATGCTCTTGTCCTGGATTCGCCATATGCCGACTAATCACTCCCACTGCATGTGCAATGTCCGGTCTTGTACATATCATAGCGAACATCAGACTTCCCACTGCTGATGCATACGGTACTCGAGACATCTCCATCCTCTCTGCTTCATTGCTAGGACACATACTTGAGGATAACTTGAAATTAACAGGAAGAGGAGTAGAAATTGGCTTACAGTCTTGCATATTGAAGCGGCGCAAGACTTTCCTTAAGTAACTCTTCTGAGATAGCCAAATCTTCCTATTATTTCTGTCTCGGTGAATTTGCATCCCTAGAATCTTGTTTGCGGGTCCCAGATCCTTCATTTCAAATTCCCTAGCTAACTGAGCCTTTAATTCTACGATCCGATCTTTGTTGGGGCCCGACACCAACATATCATCGACATACAACGATAAAATGATGAAATCATCATTACCAAACCTCTTGTAATACGCACAAGGGTCCCGAAGCAAGTCTGTTGTATCCAAGGCTCAATATGAAGGAATCAAATCTCTTATACCAACATCTTGGCGCCTGTTTTAAGCCGTATAGAGATTTGTTCAACCTGCAAACCAAGTTCCCCTTTTCTGGTTCTTCAAAACCTTCTGGTTGGAGCATATAGATTTCTTCTTCAAGATCTCCATGAAGAAATGCAGTTTTTACATCTAACTGCTCAAGATGTAGATCAAAAGTAGCACAAAGTGCCAGAACTATCCGGACAGTAGTAAGTCGAACCACTTGGAGAAAAGATTTCGTGAAATCGACACCTTCTTCTCCGAGCATATCATTTGATCACCATTCTTGCACGATACCGCTCTACTTGATCATCACTTGTTTCGTTTGATCTTGTAAACCCATTTGTTACCAATGGGCTTCCTTCCGTGCGGTAAAGGTACAAGCTCCCACGTCTTATTCTTATGAAGAGCTTCTAGTTCTTCTCCGCATAGCTGCCATCCAAAGTGACGCTTTCCGAGCTATCAATCGCTTCTCCGAATGTTGATGGCTCACCATCTTCTCGTTAGAAGACAAGTATGCAATGTTGCTCTCCATAATATAATCAGATCGCCGGGTTGGTGTATGTCTTTCACGAGGTGACCGTCGAACTTCTACGAGTTGTAGACTCAATTGGTTCTTGTTCCTCATTTTTTGATTCTCGCTCCGAAGAATTTTTCTGGATTGGACTTCTCTTCCTCCTGAACTATTGTACTCTCCGGAATTTCTATTGAAATGCTACTCACATCTTCCTTTTGCAGCTTATCTTCTCGCAAAAATGACATCTCTCGCCGATGACGACCTTGTGGGCGTGGGATCCCACAGTCGATACCCCTTGACTCCATCAGCATTTCCCAAGAATCGCATTTTCCGGATTTTGGATCCAACTTCGAAATTTCTTGGGGATGATACATCACGTACACAGGACTCCCAAATGTGTGCAGGTGTGAATAATCAAGCGGCTTGCCAGTCCACATCTCCATCGGTGTCTTCAAATCAATCGATCTTGTTGGTGATCGATTAATCACATAGCAGTGCGGTGTTTTACGGCTCCGCCCAAAAGGACTTAGCCATACTTGCGGTTCTCAACATGGCTCTCGTTCTTTCGAGTAGAGTTCTATTCAACCGCTCTGCTACTCCATTCTCGTTGAGGAGTGTAAGCCACCGTGAGTTGTCTCTTGATGCCTTCTTGATTACAAAACTCAAAGAAGTCATCCCCGTATATTCACCGCCATTGTCCGTGTCCGAGGCACTTGATTTTCTTCTCGTTTCTCGTTCAACTTGCGCTTTGAATGTTTTGAAAACTGAAAACACATCTGACTTCTTCTTGATAGGAAACACCCAACATCTTCTGGAATAATCATCAATGAAAGATACATAGTACCTTGCTCCTCCCAGAGATGTAACCGGTGCTTGCCATACATCAGAGTGAACTAATTCCGGAATACTTTTACTCCCGGAATCAGATGCATTGAACTTCAATCTATGCTGCTTGCTTGTAACACAGTGCTCACAAAAGGGTAATGAAACCTTTGTGAGACCCGGGAGTAATTTCTGTTCTGCGAGAACCTTCAACCCTTGCTTTGACATGTGGGCCAATTTTCGATGCCACACTTTTGTCATCTCTTCTGCAGTACCGGTTGATGCAACTGATGCTTCTGCCTCCAGACATGTTTCTCCCATTACTTCGTACAAATTTGCAGCGCCCCTTTCAGCTTTCCCATATATTTAATAGCAGATATTGTTTTTCATCCTACGGAGGTGCTGCAGAAGTCGCAATTTCACGTGGTTTCTTTTCGGGTATCCTAGAAAGGTGTATTGGGTGATTAAGTGCATGTCTAGGAAAATTTTGTCTAAGGAGTCTGGTTTTTAAGCGGACCGCTTGTGTCCCTCCAGTCTTTCTTGAAAATTTTCCTGGTGCATTTTGGTTCAACCATATACCAGGTGGAAATAACCTGAGAAGACAAGTTTCACGTGAAATAGTGGGAGTTATTCTGCAGCCAACAACAGTTCGTGATAGAAGCAATGGTAGCAAAAATTGACATCGGCAAGTTTGACGGCACGAAATTCTCATTATGGAAAATGAAGATGAAGGCATTATTGATAAAAGATAACTGCCTGGAAGCCATCAGTGTTTGGCCGGCGGAGTTCACAGACAATGAAAAGTGGAACAGAATAGATGCGATCGCTCTTTCTGATTTGCATCTAGCATTATCAGATGATATTTTAGCGGGCGTAGAAGAGAAGAAAACTGCTAAGGAGGTTTGGGATCATCTCATCAAATTGTATGAAGCCAAATCACTTCACAACAAAATCTTTTTGAAGAGAAAGTTGTATACCTTACGGATGTCAGAATCTACATCGATTCTGAGCACTTACATACTCTGATTTCGTTATGTTCTCAACTTTCAACGTTGGGACATAATGTTTCACCACAAGAACGTGCTGAAATTCTACTCCAAAGTCTTCCAGATTCATATGACCCAATTATTATCAATTTAACCAGTAATATCCTCTCTGATTATTTGGTATTTGATGATGTCGCTGCTACAATTCTTGAAGAAGAAAGTAGACGAAAAGGCAGGGAAGATAGACAGGCAAGCTCACAACAAGCAGAAGCTTTGTCTATGACTCGAGGAAGGTCAACGGAACATGATTCCAGTGGGAGTCACAATCAAGGGAGGTCAAAATCCAGGGGTAAGAAGAATTTCAAGTGCTACAATTGTGGCAAAAGGGGACACTTCAAAAAAGAGTGTCGATTCAAAAAGGGTGTAGATAAGGCAGAGACATCTCAAGGGTGCATTGCTGAAGGAGATATTCTTTACAGCGAATCAGCAATGGCAGCCAAGGATAGATTGGAACATAGTGATGCTTGGATCTTGGATTCGGGAGCAACATGGCACATGACCTCTCGCAAAGATTGGTTTCAAACTTATGAACCTATCTCTACAGGGTCTGTGTACATGGGAAATGATCATGCCTTGGAGATTGTTGGAGTTGGCACCATCAAGTTGAAGATGTACGATGGTATGGTACGCACTATTCAAAATGTGTGGCATGTGAAGGGCTTAAAGAAGAATCTATTGTCTTTGGGACAATTAGATGAAATTGGGTGCAAGACACGCATCCAAAATGGAATGATGAGGATCGTCAAAGGAGTGCTAGTTGTAATGAAAGCTGAAAGGGGCGCTGCAAATTTGTACGAAGTAATGGGAGAAACATGTCTGGAGGCAGAAGCATCAGTTGCATCAACCGGTACTGCAGAAGAGATGACAAAAGTGTGGCATCGAAAATTGGCCCACATGTCAGAGCAAGGGTTGAAGGTTCTCGCAGAACAGAAATTACTCCCGGGTCTCACAAAGGTTTCATTACCCTTTTGTGAGCACTGTGTTACAAGCAAGCAGCATAGATTGAAGTTCAATGCATCTGATTCCAGGAGTAAAAGTATTCTGGAATTAGTTCACTCTGATGTATGGCAAGCACCGGTTACATCTCTGGGAGGAGCAAGGTACTATGTATCTTTCATTGATGATTATTCCAGAAGATGTTGGGTGTTTCCTATCAAGAAGAAGTCAGATGTGTTTTCAATTTTCAAAACATTCAAAGCGCAAGTTGAACGAGAAACTGAGAAGAAAATCAAGTGCCTCAGGACAGACAATGGCGGTGAATATACAGGGGATGACTTCTTTGAGTTTTGTAATCAAGAAGGCATCAAGAGACAACTCACGGTGACTTACACTCCTCAACAGAATGGAATAGCAGAGCGGTTGAATAGAACTCTACTCGAAAGAACGAGAGCCATGTTGAGAACTGCAAGTATGGCTAAGTCCTTTTGGGCAGAAGCCGTAAACACTGCCTGCTATGTGATTAATCGATCACCAACAAGATCGATTGATTTGAAGACACCGATGGAGATGTGGACTGGCAAGCCGATTGATTATTCACACCGCACACATTTGGGAGTCCTGTGTACGTGATGTATCATCCCCAAGAAATTTCGAAGTTGGATCCAAAATCCGGAAAATGCAGATTCTTGGGAAATGCGTTGATGGAGTCAAGGGGTATCGATTGTGGGATCCCATCGCCCACAAGGTCGTCATCAGCAGAGATGTCATTTTTGCGGAAGATAAGCTGCAAAAGGAAGATGTGAGTAGCATTTCAATAGAAATTCCGGAGAGTACAATAGTTCGGGAGGAAGAGAAGTCCAATCCGGAAAATTCTTCCGGAGCAAAATCGAGAAAATGAGGAACAAGTACCAGTTGAGTCTACAAGCGTAGAAGTTCGACGGTCACCTCGTGAAAGACATACACCAACTTTGGCGATCTGATTATATTATGGAGAGCAACATTGCATACTGTCTTCTAACAGAAGATGGTGAGCCATCAACATTCAGAGAAGCAATTGATAGCTCAGAAGCGTCACTTTGGATGGTAGCTATGCAGGAAGAACTAGAAGCTCTTCATAAGAATAAGACGTGGGAGCTTGTACCTTTACCGCACGGAAGGAAGCCCATTGGTAACAAATGGGTTTACAAGATCAAACGAAACAGTGATGATCAAGTAGAGCGGTATCGTGCAAGAATGGTGATCAAAGGATATGCTCAGAAAGAAGGTGTCGATTTCACAGAAATCTTTTCTCCAGTGGTTCGACTTACTACTGTCCGGATAGTTCTGGCACTTTGTGCTACGTTTGATCTACATCTTGAGCAGTTAGATGTAAAAACTGCATTTCTTCATGGAGATCTTGAAGAAGAAATCTATATGCTCCAACCAGAAGGTTTTGAAGAACCAGAAAAGGGGAACTTGGTTTGCAGGTTGAACAAATCTCTATACGGCTTAAAACAGCGCCAAGATGTTGGTATAAGAGATTTGATTCCTTCATATTGAGCCTTGGATACAACAGACTTGCTTCAGACCCTTGTGCGTATTACAAGAGGTTTGGTGATGATGATTTCATCATTTTACTTGTTGTATGTCGATGATATGTTGGTGTCGGGCCCCAACAAAGATCGGATCGTAGAATTAAAGGCTCGATTAGCTAGGGAATTTGAAATGAAGGATCTGGGACCCGCAAACAAGATTCTAGGGATGCAAATTCATCGAGACGAAATAACGAGGAAGATTTGGCTATCTCAGAAGAGTTACTTAAGGAAAGTCTTGCGCCGCTTCAATATGCAAGACTGTAAGCCAATTTCTACTCCTCTTCCTGTTAATTTCAAGTTATCCTCAAGTATGTGTCCTAGCAATGAAGCAGAGAGGATGGAGATGTCTCGAGTACCGTATGCATCAGCAGTGGGAAGTCTGATGTTCGCTATGATATGTACAAGACCGGACATTGCACATGCAGTGGGAGTGATTAGTCGGCATATGGCGAATCCAGGACAAGAGCATTGGATTATAGTGAAGAGGATCCTAAGATACATTAAAGGAACATTGGATGCTGCTCTATGTTATGGAGGATCTGAATTTACTGTCAGAGGATATGTTGATTCTGATTTTGCAAGGGATCTTGATAAAAGGAAATCCACTACGGCTATGTGTTTACAATTGCGAGGAAGGAGCTGTGAGTCGGGTATCTAAACTACAGACGGTTGTAGCATTGTCTACAACAGAGGCTGAGTATATGGCAGCTACACAAGCTTGTAAAGAAGCAATCTGGATAAGAAGATTCATGGAAGAACTTGGGCACAAACACGAGAAGATTCTCTAGTATTGTGACAGTCAGAGTGCCTTGCACATTGCAAGGAATCCAGCTTTTCATTCCAGGACAAAACACATAGAAGTACGATATCATTTTGTTCGTGAAGTGGTGGAAGACGGAAGGGTGGATATGCAGAAAATCCACACGAAAGAGAACCTAGCAGATGCATTGACAAAAGCAATCAATACTGACAAGTTCATTTGGTGCAGATCCTTGTATGGCTTGATAGAGACATAGACAGCATGGTGGTGGCAAGATAGAGACTGGTGTGGAGATTGATTGGTTCTCAATCTAATCTCCAAGTGGGAGATTGTTGTAATATTAGTCCTACATCGACTGATGTGGGAATATGTGGAGAGGAAGAGGCTATAAAAGAATGCCTATTCCTTCTTCTTTAATCATCCCAAATATCTTCTCTCTTGAAAATTTCTTTATTTATAGTGGAGTTTTCTCTCTTGCCCATATATTATTGTGTCTTTCTTTTCTCTTAGTTGTTATTATTGTGTTCTACTTTTCTCTTATTTGCTGATTGTTCTATTCGGATATTTATAGCCTCTTCCTCTCCACATATTCCCACATCAGTCGATGTGGGACTAATATTACAACAATCTCCCACTTGGAGATTAGATTGAGAACCAATCAATCTCCACACCAGTTTTCTCTCTTGCCCATATATTATTGTGTCTTTCTTTTCTCTTAGTTGTTATTATTGTGTTCTTCTTTTCTCTTATTTGCTGATTGTTCTATTCGGTGGGTTCTTCATAACCCAACAGTGGTATCAGAGCGAGGTTTTTCTAAAGTATGCTCTGTGGTTGTAGCATAGTCTGAGCTTCCACATCAGAAAAGGAAAATTCCTTGGGGGTTTGTTTGTTTGGTTTAGGGTGTGAGTATCTACTTATAGTATGCTCTGTGATTGCCACTTAGGTGGATCCTTCACATCAGAAAAATAAGTAAGATATTGTTTTTCATCCTACGGAGGTGCTACAGAAGTCGCAATTTCACGTGGTTTCTTTTCGGGTATCCTAGAAAGGTGTATTGGGTGATTAAGTGCATGTCTAGGAAAATTTTGTCTAAGGAGTCTGGTTTTTAAGCGGACCGCTTGTGTCCCTCCAGTCTTTCCTGGAAATTTTCCTGGTGCATTTTGGTTCAACCATATACCAGGTGGAGATAACCTGAGAGGACAAGTTTCACGTGAAATAGTGGGAGTTATTCTGCTGACCAACAACGGTTCGTGATAGAAGCAATGGCGGCAAAAATTGACATCGGCAAGTTTGACGGCACGAAATTCTCATTATGGAAAATGAAGATGAAGGCATTATTGATAAAAGATAACCGCTGGAAGCCATCGAGTGTTTGGCCGGCGGAGTTCACAGACAATGAAAAGTGGAACAGAATAGATGCGATCGCTCTTTCTGATTTGCATCTAGCATTATCAGATGATATTTTAGCAGGCGTAGAAGAGAAGAAAACTGCTAAGGAGGTTTGGGATCATCTCATCAAATTGTATGAAGCCAAATCACTTCACAACAAAATCTTTTTGAAGAGAAAGTTGTATACCTTACGGATGTCAGAATCTACATCAGTTACAGAGCACTTACATACTCTGATTTCGTTATGTTCTCAACTTTCAACGTTGGGACATAATGTTTCACCACAGGAACGTGCTGAAATTCTACTCCAAAGTCTTCCAGATTCATATGACCCAATCATTATCAATTTAACCAGTAATATCCGCTCTGATACCACTGTCGGGTTATGAAGAACCCACCGAATAGAACAATCAGCAAATAAGAGAAAAGAAGAACGCAATAATAACAACTAAGAGAAAAGAAAGACACAATAATATATGGGCAAGAGAGAAAACTCCACTATAAATAAAGAAATTTCCAAGAGAGAAGATATTTGGGATGATTAAAGAAGAAGGAAGAGGCATTCTTTTATAGCCTCTTCCTCTCCACATATTCCCACATCAGTCGATGTGGGACTAATATTACAACAATCTCCCACTTGGAGATTAGATTGAGAACCAATCAATCTCCACACCAGTCTCTATCTTGCCACCACCATGCTGTCTATGTCTCTATCAAGCCATACAAGGATCTGCACCAAATGAACTTGTCAGTATTGATTGCTTTTGTCAATGCATCTGCTAGGTTCTCTTTCGTGTGGATTTTCTGCATATCCACCCTTCCGTCTTCCACCACTTCACGAACAAAATGATATTGTACTTCTATGTGTTTTGTCCTGGAATGAAAAGCTGGATGCAATGTGCAAGGCACTCTGACTGTCACAATACATGTTCACGGCGAAGCTAACAATGCTGCTGGTTGGTTATCTCATCTCTTTCTGCCTCCAAATGAGGATGAGGAATACCTTCAGGATCCCCAAGAGAACTTGTGGAGATCCTTGTCTGATTTTTCACTAGGCGTGATGTCTCTTACAGTTGGGTGATGTAGTCTTTTCATTTCCCTTCGACCCGCGTCGCACACCTGGCTATGGTGGGTGAGTCTCCCAGCGAGGATTTTTTGCATCCACCTGGCTGTGGTGGGTGACTCTCCCAGCGAGGATTTTTTGCATCCACAAGGATTCGTTACAGGAACCTTGCTTCAGCAAACTAAGCTGCTTACCACTTGGACCAACCCCTGTTGGTTCTTTATCGCCGGCATTCTAATTTTACTTCTAATTTTATATCAATATTAACTAAATTATACTATTTATTTTTAATGAACTAAATGATTATTCAAATATTTTAATTACATAATTTAATTTATTCAATATAAATATTAGGTGGTTTCTGACGTGTTTTTTATTTTTATTATGAACTATAATTTTGAAATATTGTTACGTTAGAATTAGTTAAATAAAGTTATAATTTTGCAATTGGTGGGTTAAGTTGTTTAGAATTGTCGTGGATTTAATTTAATAAAAACATTTTTTTTATATCTAATTTTGGTTATAATTTTGGTATAACCAAAATTAGATTTGATTTTTTATTTTTTTCTTCCTTTTCTCTTCGAGTAGTGTGGAAGTAACATATATATCGAGTTGGAGAGAAAATAACTAACTAGTTAAATCAATAAACTAAATAAGAAATGGAAAAAAAAAAAGTGAAGTATTATAAAAAGGGGCGGTATCTGAATGGATATGTGAATATGTTAGTTAAACGGTTCTAAATATCTACTGTTAGATCTATTAATTAAATATGAATCGTCCAATAAAATTCATATTTGTTAGTTAATTAAATTTTCAAAAAGAAAAGAAAAAAACAATGCTCAATTTAGGATTGGTTGAAAGTTAGAATCTCTCCCTTCTCTCTCTGTTCCTTCACTATTTTCTAAAAAAAGAAAAAGAAAAAAGAGGAGAATAGAAAAATATCTAACGAATTCTTTTGAAAAAAATAGGATGCGCAACAATGAAGAGATAATTTAACACAGATAGTTGAGAATTCCAAGCAAGAGTTTTTTTTTCTTTCTTTTTTATGAAATAAACAAAACCTCCATATTTTAATTCTAAAGGAAAGAAAAAATTATGATAATCAAAAGAATAATGACAATTGTAGCTGGCAAGGGCTTTACCCAATAGATCCTTTATTAGAACACCAACAACTCCAATCCTATCCATCCAAATTCCTGTAACCAGTTGTAGCTGCCAAGGGTTCTTATATCTTTCATTTTTAATCTAGACTCAAACAGAGTCCACTTTGTTCTTTTTTCTCTTTTTGTTAATCCAATGTGGTAAACCCGTTTGATCTTGAAAACCAATTTCTGTCCATTAGAATTATAAACAAATGTTGTTTCGTCAAATTTTCATAAACTTATCCCCTCTCTCACTATCCTAACTGATGATGTCGTTTCGTTCTATCTCCATGGGTAAAAAACTCTTAGCTTGATCGATAAAGGGTTTTTAGTGAAGTCGATAAAAAATGAAAAGAAAAAAAAAAAAAAAAACACCCCCAAAAAAAAAAAAAAACAACCCCAAAACAAAAAAAAAAAAAAAAAAAAAAAAAAAAAAAAAAAAAAAAAAAAAAAAAAAAAAAAAAAAAAAAAAAAAAAAAAAAAAAAAAACCAAAAAAAAAAAAACCCCCCCCCCCCCCCCGGCCTTAGTTATTGACTAAGCCAACCGTGCCGGCACTTAGCACTTACTTGCACTAAGTCAGCCTAAAACCCAGCTAGAGAGAGTAGAATAAAGCTTAGAGCTCAAAGAGAACCTTGAGAGAACTTGTATTGATCACTTACTTGATGCTTTGTACAAATGAATCCCTCCCCTATTTATAGGTGAGGTAGGATACAATGAATGGTTGTGATTTGTACAAGTGTCTAGAATCTAATAGTTAGGAATATTCTAGTGGGTCTATTCTAGTGGGTCTAGATATTTCTAGGGATATCTCTAGAGACAAGATACTTTATAGATGTAGATTCCTCTAGAATCTCCCTCCCTTCTAGAATGTGGGCTAAGTGTAGCCCATTAGTGTTATTTCTAAGTTGGGCTAGCCCATGTGTGGCCCATGAATATTATACCATTGGGCCTATGATAAATTGGGCTGTGTCATTCTCCCCCACCTATTCCGTCGACGTCCTCGTCGTGTTTTCATCGTGGAACCTCCTTATATGTTCTTGGAACTACCACAATGTGTTTTCTGGTTCCCAACTTGCTTCGCTCTCAGGCAATCCCTTCCACTTCACCAAATACTCTCGACTCGGAGGCACCCCACGTTTGCGCATTACTCGATCCGCCATTATATGTTCCGCCTCCTTGTCATAGGATGTTGTTATGCTTGTAGGTGCCCTTGTAGAAGTCCCACGACTAGGATCCTCCGCATCTCCTTGGTAAGGCTTCAACATACTTGCATGGAAGACATG
The DNA here is from genome assembly GCF_041222555.1 of Hakea prostrata. NCBI lineage: Eukaryota > Viridiplantae > Streptophyta > Magnoliopsida > Proteales > Proteaceae > Hakea > Hakea prostrata. The sequence continues at coordinate 53,996,799 of NC_142608.1, read as the reverse complement.
ATGGATCTTGAGCTTTGGTGGGAGGTCTAGTTGGTAGGAAACTTTACCCACTTTCTTCACGATTTTGAACGGGCCTTCGTACCGACGGACCAGTCCTTTGTGCACCTTTCGCAAGGACTTGAATTGTTGGGGTAGTAACTTCACCATGACCATGTCCCCTATTGCGACGTTTGCAGGTTGTCTATCTTTGTCGGCCCACTTCTTCATCTTCTTTGTGGCTTTGTCTAAGTAGGACTTAGCCACGTCCAACCTTTTTCGCCTTGGTTGTAGGCTTTTGGGCAACTCAGGGGGCATCACGTCCTTGAACTCCTCTAGAGTTCTCTTGACCTCCTTCGGTCTGGCTGCCTTGGGGACATCCTCCTTGTCTTCCAAGAGTGCTGCCAAATGTGTGACTTGCCCCTCTTCGGCTCCCTTCTTCAGTTGCATGGCCGAAAGAAGCTTCGGCCCCTCCTTAGTCCCTTGTATCGTTGGGACCATACAAGGTGCTCCTTCCTCCATAATGCACACCTTGTTTAAGAATGGCATGGGTACGACCTTGACCCGTGTCAAGAATTCCATGCCAAGCACCAAGTCGAAGTCGTCCATTGTCACGACCGACAAGTCCACGGTGCCTTTCCAAGCCCCAATTGTCATCTCGACTCCCTTGGCAACTCCCTCGATAGGGCGTGCCTTCGAGTTGACTACTTTAAGGCTCCCTCTTTCCTTGCTCGTTTTGAGCCCCAAACGCTTTGCCTCCTCCGTTGAGACAAAGTTGTGTGTTGCCCCCGTATCAACCATGGCCCTTGCCATTTTGCCGTTGATACGCACCTCTACGTACATCAACCCCTTTGTTGATGTAGGGGTTTTGTCTTCCTTGGCCTTGATAGCACCAAGCTGCTGCAATGATCCCATGTGCTCCTCCTCTTCATCGGTGTCTTCGAGGAGTGCACTTAGGGCCTTCCGTTTTGGGCAATCCCTAGCCCAATGTGGTCCATCACAAAGGAAGCACTTGTCTTTGGGCTGGAATTTCTTCTTCTTTTCTTGCTTGCCACCCTCCTTGTTCGAAGAGAACTTGTTTGTGCCTTCCCTTGTGTGGTCGGTCTTTGACCCCTTCTCTCCCCCACCTTTGCCATTATTGCTCTTCTTGGCCTTAGACTCGTCCCTTCTAAACTCTATTAAGGACTCCGCCGCCGCTATAGCCGTAGCAAGATCTTGTACACCTCGACGTTGTAGCTCTTGCGAGGCCCAATTTTGGAGCCCATCCATGAAGTCGAAGAGAAGTTCCTCTTCGGTCATACTTGGGACCTCCAACATGAGTGTTGAGAACTCCTTCATGTAGTCTCGAATCGACCCCATGTGCTTTAGCCTCTTGATGTTCTTTCGGGCCAAGAATGCAGCATTCTCTGGATAAAATTGTTTTTTAAGCTCTTTCTTGAAGTCTTCCCATGTGTCTATGGTGCACGTACCTCTTTGCATGTCGTTGTACCTTCGTCTCCACCATAGAGCTGCGGTCTCGGTGAGGTAGAGTTGCACGGTCTTGATCTTGGTAGACTCGTCCTCCATCGATGTAGCCTCGAAATACCGCTCCATGTGCCATAGGAAATTGTCAACCTCCCGAGCATCTCTTGTTCCCTCGAATGCCTTAGGCTTTGGCACCTCCACCGGTGCTTCACGCCACACACTCCCACCAATCGTGGTTCTCTTGCACGTTGCTACCTCTCTACTCAACTCATGCACACGAGCTTCCACCGCGGCGATCCTTTCCACCACTTGGGTTTGAAGAGCATCAAGTTGTTGTTGTTGTTTGTGCTCCATGGTGTTGAGAGCACCCAATAGGAACTCCTTGAGCTCGTCCATCCGGCCATCGAGCTCATCGGTCCTTTGCTCCCCAACGTCAAGGCGTTCCCTTGCCTCGGCCATCGCTAACTCCACCCGCGTTAGACGTGGCTCCATAGTTGCACTAACTTCAACAGACTTCTCCTTGCCCTTGCGCCTATCCTTGGTGGTGTGGGTCTCCCTCCCACGGTTTAGCTCCTCTTGTGCACCATTGAACGTCTCGGACTCGCTCGTCATCGTGTTTTCCCACACGCTTGACACACCCAACCGAAGCTCTGATACCACAAATGTCACGGCCTTAGTTATTGACTAAGCCAACCGTGCCGGCACTTAGCACTTACTTGCACTAAGTCAGCCTAAAACTCAGCTAGAGAGAGTAGAATAAAGCTTAGAGCTCAAAGAGAACCTTGAGAGAACTTGTATTGATCACTTACTTGATGCTTTGTACAAATGAATCCCTCCCCTATTTATAGGTGAGGTAGGATACAATGAATGGTTGTGATTTGTACAAGTGTCTAGAATCTAATAATTAGGAATATTCTAGTGGGTCTAGATATTTCTAGGGATATTTCTAGAGACAAGATACTTTATAGATGTAGATTCCTCTAGAATCTCCCTCCCTTCTAGAATGTGGGCTAAGTGTAGCCCATTAGTGTTATTTCTAAGTTGGGCTAGCCCATGTGTGGCCCATGAATATTATACCATTGGGCCTATGATAAATTGGGGGTTTTTGTTGTGTTTTTTTTTTTAATTAAAATAAAAAAAAAAAAATAAACATAAAAGAGAAAATAATTATCAAGTAATTATGTATTATTGAAATGAGGATGGAATTAATATTGATAATTATTATATTGTGAAATAAAATCATGGAAAGTTATATTCCTGAATTTTGATGGTTTGTGAACCAAAACTCGGTCTACGAGATATCATCATTTTTTTTTTTTGGTGATATCTCCCTATTTCTCATAATATACCGGCAAAATATCGATATTTTGCCAATTTCTTGCAATTTTAGGTGATTTTATTCGCGATTCTAGAACAGAATCTATAGGATCAATGGACAATCTTACAAATTATGTCCCAATAATTCAAGACTCAAAAGGTAATGTGTTAAATGTGATTATGGAAGAGATTCTACATAGAATAATTTATGAAAGTAATTTAAATTAAGAAGACATTTTATAACAAAATTTTCAATTAATGAACAATCTTACCAATTATTTTCTAGTGTTTTATGCCTCAAATGTGGTTAGGGAAGAATATATATATGAAATAATTTATAGAAACAATTTAAATTATGAGGGATTTTGTAATAGAATCTTCAAGGTGAACAGTTAATCATTCCAATTATGTCCGAATGATTTAGGCCTCAAAATAACATGTTAAATGTGGCTAGGAAAGAGAATTAAATGAAAGAATTTATAGGAAATAATTCAAATTTACCAAATATTAACATTAAATTAGGGTATGCATCAAATTTGGTTCAAAATGACCAAAAATACTACCAAAATAAGGGCGAAATCTCGCAGAAATTTGGACGAGATTTCGCTAGTTTGGCCGGTTCGCCAGGTAGCGAACCAACAAACTAAATCTCACCGAAATTTCAGCAAGATTTCGCCAGTTTGCCAGGTAGCGAACCAACGAACTAAATCTCGTCGAAATTTCAGTGAGATTTCGCCAGTTCGGCCGGTTCACCAGGTAACGAACCAACGAACTAAATCTCGCCGAAATTTCAGTGAGATTTCGCTAGTTTGGCCAGTTCGCCAGGTAGCAATCTAGCGAACTTCAGCAATATTTCGCACACTATGAATAAAGTTATAGTTTTGAGTATTATTTATTAAAGCAAATTACACGGTACCCGCTATAAAGTAGGTAAAACCCTTAACCACCGACTATTATCTCACAAATTACATGGCACCCACAATCAAAATTACAAGTTACCCACGGTTACATTTTCAGTCTAGTGGACATGTAAAATGACCAAAATACTCTTACTTATATTTAAAATATTTAAAATATAATTTTCAAATTACCTAAATACCCTAAGTTAGGTATCCCTTCACCCATCTTCTTTCTCTGCCGGAAACTCTTCTCCACCACCAGAAACTGCTCTCCAGCTCCGACAATCAAACCCGGTCGCCACCACAGCCCACCCCGCATTTTTAAATGGAATTGACAAATAGGAAGCAACAAGGAGTTGACTGTGATAGTGCAATGAAAACAACGACGGAACCATCAGCCACCGGAATATTCCTCCGATTTCCAATAGCTACTGCCCAAGCCAAGAAAGTATCAGCTATGATACAAGTTGCAGGTTTTTCCAGCCGATCAAGAAGTTGATCAAATGGAGCTTCCATCTTGATGCAAACCGCCTCGAAAAAGCTGGAGAAATCGGACCCACGATTCAGCTCCAATGGAATTACGTTAGGGATTGAAAGAAATTTGATTTTGGATGTGTTTGGATCTGTTTCAGATCCTGGTTTGATCAAGGAGAGCCATTCTTTTGTGGCTACAAATGTTATAGCCAAGCCTCTTGAAGCGAGAAGGGTGCAAATGTTCATCATAGGGTTGATATGACCACGGCCTTGGTATGGCAATGCCACAACGTGGCAGTCTCTGATTCTCTCTGAGCCATTGAAAGACATCACCGGAAAATGATGCTTGTGGTCGGAGCTCTAGAAGAAACTCTGCCCTGAGCAGTCACTTTGGTAGCCTACGCAGGTAATTAAATAATCTATACAAATTCAACTGGTCAAGATAAGAGAGAGAAAATGTATAGCAAGTGACCAGAGAAGCAGATGTGTATAGTATTGGATATTGTTGCTGAAGCTATTGACGGGGAGAGAGAGAAATGGGGGGGGGGGGTGTTGTGGTGGTCGGCGGGTTCTGGTCGTTGGCAGTGGAGAGGAGTTTCCGGCATAGAAAGAAGATGGGTGAAGCTATGGTGAAGGGATATCTAAGAGGGTAGTTAGGTAATTCGAAAATCAAATAAGAGCAAATGCTTTAAATATAAGTAAGGGTGTTTTGGTCATTTTACATGTTTACTTAATTGAAAATGTAATTTTAAGTAATTTATAATTTTGACTGTGGGTGTCATGTAATTTATGTTTAATTTATGAGTAATAGTGGGTGGTCAAGAGTTTACCCCTTTATTGCGAGTGTCTTGTAATTTGCTATATTTATTATTGTATGCAAATAAAATGATTAAGAAGTTTTAAGAAAATAGAAATGTAATCATTTATCTTGAATTCATGCTTTTATAATAATACTATGATATGAATTTTGGTTTCAATATTGATTTATTTTTATTAGTTTAAATTAGTTTTGATATTCCCAAAATGTCCTTATGTGAAGATGTAACTATGTAAACAAGCTCGAAGTTGAAAAACGCAAAAATAATGTTTTGTATATTTTCTTGTAATTTTATCATTTTAACCCTACTTAAATAGTAATTCAACACATGTTCATTAATGGTACCTGTATAAACAAAAATAAACAATTTATGACAATAATCATAAATAGTTATTGACCTATTTATGAATTTATGTTTTAATCAATTTATTTAATGAGAAATAATCATAACATTCAAACTATAACATTTGTTGCTCCTTGGATCGTTCCTGAACTGATGGAAGAAATTCATGTGTTCTTAGAAAGGTTCCAACAATAGCGGGTGGTTCATTATGTCCGCGTGACCAACTAATGTGTGGATTGATTGGCGATGATGCCATCAATCGGTGAGCTTAACCTTGATATTGAGGCGCTTCCTAGTCCATTGCAATTGTTTGTTAGGGAGTAGTTGATCCTCGTTTTTTTAGAAATTAGCTTGATTCAATCTTTTTCTCTTATTATATTATGTAATTCTCGCCCTTGTTTAAAAGAAAGTGTCTTCATTATCTAAGTAATTAACCTAGTTTTCCCTTCATACATGGAATCCATGAAAAAAGGATATGTAAATATGTTGATATAGTTAAGGATATGTATAATGGTTTGGTGACTAGTATTAGAACAGTGGGGGGACAAAGTAATGAATTCTCGATAATAACTGAGCTACATCAAAGGTCAAGTTTAAGTCCATATCTATTTGCACTGGTAATTGATGAATTAACCAAAGACATTCAAAATAAGGTCTCCTGGTATATGCTTTTTGCGAATGATATTGTGTTGATTGATAAAATCTAAGTGGAGATTAATACCAAATTAGAATCATGGAGGTAGATCGAAGACAGAATATCTAGTTTGTAACTTTAGTCATGATCGGGCAAATGATGAGGTGGTGATACTTGACGATAAAGATATTCTTTAGAGTGATTGTTTTAGGTACCTAGGTTCAATCATAAGTAAGAGGTGATTTAGAAGATGAGGTTTCCCAAATAATTAAGATAGAGTGGATGAAGTTTAAATTATTGGTAGTGGGACATACCTCACGCTTTTGAGTTTTGACTAAACAAAACGAATGCCATACTTTAAATAGGAGATAACAATGAGCCCACCCCCATTATATTAGAGATTGGGATTTATTCCATATGAAAGAGTCTCGCATCCTTTTTGCCACTATATTTAGTGATAATTTGACCAAGAGGAATATGTTCTTAGTTTGATGATCTAGCTAATTAATCTAATGTTCCATTCATACATGGAGTAGGGAAATCTATTTCCTGCACTGGGGAATTTACCGGTTCAACTTCAGTGTTGCGCATTTAATGCGCAGTACTGTGCTACCAACGGTCGATCGTCTATTTCATTTTTAACGACCTGTGAGACAGACGGTCAAGATTTCAATCTTTACCGTCGGCAGATGATGTGCATTTAATGCGTAACATTCAAGTCTCGCCCCTGATTTAGTACAACAAAAAATGTACACAAACGGATTTCCTGATAAAGGAAGAAAGAATAAGGATGCAAAGCTTCATCAACCTTTTATTGAGATGACAGTGCTGCGTTGTTCCTCTGGATAAGAAGAAAATCTGTAAGTGGGAAAGGAAGAATCAAAGAACACAAGAACTAGCATTACAAAAAGAAACAGTAACGAATTTGCACTCGCTCATCTCTTGCTAACGTAGAAATGAGTTATTATGAAGTTGATGAAGGGTAGTTCTGGGAAAACACTTCAGCAACTGATTCTCAAGTTAGAGAGAATCTTGGGGTGTTTAGCTTCAAGAAGGAATCAAAAACAAAATAAGAAAAACAAGACGTACAGTGCTCTGGAAGGGCTCAACAGTGATCTTCTCCCACGAAATTCCTTGGCAAAAGATGGGTGAAACTCCTCGGTTTCTAGTTTTGTGAAGACAAGCAGCTGCAAAATGAAAAGAACACAAACTTATGTTGGGTTCAGGAAACACCCACAAGAAAGAGGAAGAGAGAAATTCCTTGTGTGTGTTTATGTTCAGGAAGGTTGTGGAGTGAATCTGAATTTGATTTCTAAACCTGTTTTCTGATAAAATAACATCCAACAAACTTCAAAGAGAGAGAAAGAAGGGATGGTGTACGAAAACTAAAGGAATCCAACCCTCCTAACTTGTTATTAAATTGTTATTGTATTGTTTTTAGATGGTAAGCCTGTATCACAAGTGAGAGAAGATTAAACAAACCTTCATCAATCTGCAAACACAATAAGGTGGTATATATGGGTTCTCTTCTGTATTCTCCACCATTATGGCAATTAACATAAAATGATCAAAATGCACAAATCTGTCACAAGAGAGAAGGTTAACACAGTTCATTTCTTAGATTCCTGTCTCTTAGAACTCAAGGATACGAGCATATAGAACCGATCCTGTTCAAGTAAGGTCGTAACACAATTCATTTCTATCACCACAGGAAAAAACCTTCCAAAGAAAGAGAGAGGGGTATGCTTGGCTCCTCGCACGCCACCTGCAACAGCCGATCATTGAGCAGATCGGTCAATACGTGTGGCATACAGGGAGCCAGGCATAACCGATTTCACCTTTTTTTTACATCTTCTAAACCTCTTCTGCTAGCTACTTTCTTCCAAAGGGAACCTCTTCAGCTAGCTACAGAAAGATAAATCCATCTCTTTCACAAAGAAACTCAAGTCACCAACAAGAGGGTTGAAAGGTGAGAAAGAGGCCGAGAGAAGATGAAGTGAGAGTGGAGGATTTAAAGAGCTCAACAAGAAGATCTCTTCTATAAAAAAATGTTTTCCTTTTCTCATAAACCCAATTAAGAAATAAATCCCACTTCTTCAGGATTTTAAATTAGTAACTAAAAATAACGACATAGACCTTATCACTACTATCAATCTCTACCACAAAACCCAGAACTCCACCTCACCTCCCTTCCCTTCCCTCTTCCAGCCCCACAACACCCGGCTTCTCTTTCTTTTCACAGATCATACAAAACTCCAAATGGATTTTGAAAGTTACATTTCTTTATTTTTTCCGGTAAAGAAAGTTATATTTCATAGCTGGGGATAAAGGAAAATCTGCCCTTCACATATATAGTGAGTCATTTGCTATATTTAGTGAGACTATACTTGGGTTTCTTCTCTTTTAACGTTTCAGAAGAGGCAAGAGAATCTCTGGTACCCTTTCTCTCCATCCCATTTTCCGAACTTGCAGCTTTGAAAGGCTTTCCCTTTTTTTCACCTTTCTAAAGGGATTGCTTTCTTCTTCTGATCCTGACTTGTCGGGCGTGTTTGGACCTGAGGATTCTTTGCAGGAACCAAAGCCACCATTGATGCTAAGCCAAGAACTATTCCCCCATTTTAATTAATTTATTATTTCGCCATATTAAGGAGAAGCTAAAAATTAACAATGGTCAATTCCTTCCTTGTGGAAAACAGTAACATTTTTAATTATTCTTTTGGATATGTACGCTTTTCGTATCATGTATCAAACCATGTATATGGATCAGATTGGGGATAGGATAGTCGCAATACCAGATCTCCATATTCGGATGGATTCGGTTAATTCGAATGGTATTAGGATAGTTACTTTTTCAAATATAAAGTCTCTTGAATGTGTATTAATATTGGTTGAATACGAATTTTCCGCCACCTGCTGACAATAAAAATTCATAAAATTAAGAAAAAAAATCCAAGATAACTTACTTTGGTGTCTGAGGTTCATCCGAGCCAGCTTGTGCGCACTTCGATTACATACTCAGAAGGAGGATTTGTCATCCACAAGGATCGAACCCATGACCTCACCTGATGAGCACATTTATGTGTGAAATCTTAGGGCATAAAGCATGCATTTTACATACTTAGAGTTGAGCTACCTTGGGTTTTATGTTGTTTTTGCAGATTTTATGAATTTTTAGAACTTGAGCGAATATTTGGAGTTTTGGGTATGAAACATGCGATTTTACACGTCAGGAACTCCGTTCAAATTCTCAAACTTCCCTTGATCCAAAGCTGACACTTGGATCACTTCCCTTTAATTTTTATTGTTTGCATTTTTTTTCTCCTGTCTTTTATTTATGCATTGGTTATGTTTGTTTTATTTTTCGTTTTAATTCGATTGCATTAGATGTATGGATTAGTACCGCTTATTTAGTTTAATTAATTAGTTAACAAATCTGAATCATTACACTCTCGTATTACCATTAAGAGGTTAAATTCTAAGTGGCATATCTCGCTAAGATCGACCCGTTAGCTATACGATATTGTGCGCTTGTGGTTATTTTTATTTCGCAAACAAGTTTTTGTCTCCATTGAGAAGTATGGATCTTACCACTCTACCAATCCTGCATTGACTACTTGCATAATTATTGGCCAAATAGTAATGGTCGGGAATGGGTATTACCATGAACCAGAGGTGAATCTATCTCCTAAATATGTGGTAGAGTGGTGTGAGGGGAGTACAATTCTATAGCCTAGTGTGTGGGGACCCCAACTCTATTACCATATCCACATCCGTTTAGTTTTCAAATGGATATAAATTTCCTTAAATAAATATGAATGCAAATCCAAAAGCAGATTCTGGTTATCCATTCACATCACTAACTTGATGGCATCTCTAATTATAAAGGTGTCAACTAGGTGTGAATCCAAGCATTCGGTCCAGTCGGTTCTAAGCAATGGAAGTGAGATCTAGATCCAAATCAAGTCCCAAAACAACTCCAGAATTGAAAACTAGATCCAAGCTAGCCTTGTTGGTCCAGTTTGGATCGAGTTAACATATGGTTCTTGTATTCAGTAGTTGCAATTTTTTTTTTGGGGATACAATAATGGGGTCAAAACTTTCAAAAGACCCAAGAAGAAGGATCAGTAAACTAGGTAGAGAAGAGTGCCATTTCTGCCTCAAGGATCTCCTTCAACTCAAGAGGGGGATCCAGATAGAACATCAGGAGGGAACGCGATCGAATCTTCACCCGATTATTACATGGTTACTTCATTGGTTGTTATTTATATCCTTTTTAAATTCAACTATTTTCTAGTTCATGAATGATTATGATATTTAATTGACAAGATAAAGCAAAATTAAATATCAAAACATTTAATTTACTTAAGTGAAATGTTTTCTATCTTGATTCACATTCGATCGGCCATTTTTCTTTTCTTTCTTTTCTTCTTCCTTTTTTTTTTTTTTGGGGGGGGGGGGGTGAGGGGAGGCGGAGCTGGAGAAATATCTCATTTATTAAAAAGTTTGGTATTATATTGAGAAGAATCGTCTATCGTGGCTTTCCTTTTTGATAAACTTCAAAAGGAGATCTGACAAACACATATATGAGATCTAAGTGCTATTCACTTGGGTGAGAGCAAAATCACCAAGAAAATTCGTATTGTTATAAATAATATTAATTATAGATGTCCATAACCCACAAAGAAATAATACCAATAGGTATAACTTCTAACTAAAGATCTCAACCATCTCAGGGTGCAATCTTGACGATCCATATTTCCATATCAACTAAAGATCATAGTCATCTCAACTTCACAATATTGGAATCAACATGTCCATTATATACACCTTCTATCATGCGCAACATTCTATCCTTCCATATCAAGAGCATTCTATTGTGTGCATAAATTGTATATTGTATTTCCTTGTAGACTATGATATTTTCATGTTAGAGAATATATTGTAATATCTTTACTTCCATTATAAACAAAGGACGCATACAACATAATGGAATTGAAGATATTACGTTCATCTTGTCCTGATTTTCTTTCTTATCTTTGCTATTTTTCTTCTTGTTATCCTTTAGTTTTATAACACATTATCAGTTCAACTACACTCAAAGTAATTGAGTTCTAAGGTATGTAAAATCCCCTAGAACCCTAAGCCCGTAAACCTTCATTCTAGGTCCATGAACCCAGAGTGCTAGTAGAAGGCAACGATAGGCAATCCAAGTTGAGGTGTTGTCCGGAAGTTAAACCCATGGACACAGATAATGAAGGAGACTGGGCCACCATTTTTTATTTTGTTTTACTCTATTTATGTTTTTGACCTACTAATATGATTAGATCATGTTTAGGGATGATTTTAGGAAGCCCTAATCATTCTCGGAGTCGTTTGAAACTAGAGAACGAAGCTTATGGGAACCTTGTAGGGTTACTGTTCCTGCACCCCACAAGGGTCACCCCAGGCAACCCACCCTACTTTGTTTGGGCAACCCTACCCCCCCCCCCGAGGTCAATTGGATAGGTCTCCCTGGGCAATCCACCTTAGGTTACCCACCCCCTGCTATTTGGAATTTGATTTTATGATTCAGTGCTTGACTTTCTAGGTTATTTCTAACATGAACCAATAATTATTTAGGTTAAGTTGGGACATGTTAGGCCATTGTTTCATTCACTCTTGAAAGGTTTTAGTCTACTTGTCAGGTGAGGAAATTCAACTATGTATGCTTAAGACTGAAGCTTGATTTATTATTGAATATTCATGATGAGTTATATGTTGTTGTTATATAATTTTTTTATTCATATTGCAATCTAAAATTACTTAGAATCATACTCTATTTATGTTTTTACTGAATGATGAAGTGTTATGGTTGAGTGTGAGATTAACAAGATTATGCATGAACTTGACATGGGGTTGTGGCATGATCATTGCCTTCAAAGCCTTAGTATGGACATGTAGTTTAGGTTGCTCATCTAGGATGTCTAGTTGCACATGGTTAGGTAACACCCATCATGTCGTCACCCTATCATGAGGGTATTGGTGCCAAGTGACCTGTGGCAGTGGTGTTGGGTTGGTGGGTGCCCAAGACCAGTGAGACTCCATGAGGGATACAGCCCCACCATAGGAGCCATTCACTTATAGGATTGCATATAGTAGGGTTGGGCTCATGGGTGCTCAAGACTAGTAACCAACCTGTTAGAGGACATGAGAGATTCCCCACCCCCTTCCCATCATATGTTAACTCTAGATAGGGAAGGATATTGAACCAAGTTGGTAAGTGCCATAGGAGAGGTATCTGAACCTAGAACGATGTGATTATATAGATAACTTACATTGAGCTAGGTATTACCTTGACACGTGCTAGTACTCATGCCAATAGTCGTGGTGAGAGAGTGTAGCCCTAATCCCCAACCATGGTCGATGAGAGGATTGTTATTGTCACATCCCGCCCTAAATCCACCAAGGGGATACCCTATCTGGATTACCCGGGGAGTGAATTACAGTCCCGCCAATCAAGTTTAGGAACGATCATAGTCACTTAGCACAATAATATAATCAAAAGCAAGAACAATTCCTTGTATCCAAATAATTTAATAATAAAAGTCGAGAAAGTACCTCAAAAGGATTCACAAATAACATCAGAGTGCGGAAAGGATTTCATTAGTAAAAACAATCAAGTGTGAAAAGGAGGGAGGAAACGCATCCTATAAAAATAGCGGAAGATGGATCAATTAAAAGTAAAGGTTACAACCGATTCACCAAATAACAAGTGAAACAACTAAGCTATAGTCCCGACAATTCAAATAAAAAAGGTTAAAAAGGGAATGAGGCGACATCCCATCCCTAACACACAAATATAAAACTGAACTGCTACAAACAAGTCCCGATCTCGGTCTACTCGTCTTTATCAACTGGTTCATCGCCATCAATATGATACAAGTCTTCAACTCGACCTCCAGAGGGTTGACTGTTACAGTCAACAGTGGTAGTACCTATAGAAAAGTCTAACAAAATATGTTGCAAAAAGGAGTGAGTTCAAAAGAACTCAGCAAGGTAGTCATTCCATAAAATATAAACCATATGATACAAGCCATAATATGATGCAATATGATATGGAACACATGATGCAAGTATGGTTCTAAATATATGAATGCTGGTCTCTAGGGTAGACATGCTTTAAGTCATAGCACCATACTTATCTGGGTCATCAGTCACTCTCCCATTCCATATCTTGGGAATGCCAGGGGAATATCGGTAAAGTCATTTCAAAAACCATGGTAAGGGGATCGGTCACCGTTCTCTCACATCACCATTTGGTATAAGTACTAGCGCATGTCACAGTAAAGCCTAGTCCAATGCAAGTCATCTACTCAGTCATATCATCTCAGATCCAGATACGTCCATTCCTCGCCCCCGGCGATCCTTTCCGGTATCCTTCACACTAGAGTCAGCGTAATCCCGGATTACGGACTCATCAACCCTATTAGTCATCCACAAATAGTAAACGGGAAGCTCTCACATCCTCTCACAGGTTGGTTACCGGTCTTGAGTGCCCGTGAGCCCAAGTCTATCCATTTGCAACCCTACCAATAAATGGCTCCCACAATGAGATTCATGACCTCTCACGGGTTGGTTACCGGTCTTGAGTGCCCACAAATCCCCACTACTACCACGGGTCGTTTGGTCTCAATGCCCTTCCGATTCGGGTCTGATACGACAGGGACATCCTAGCCAAACAACTAGACAGTCCTATGTATGTCATCCAATAACCCGAGAAAGAGTCAATAGGCACCTTCGGAGAACATCCCATACTATTCCCTCCGGTGCCCAAGGACAGAAGCGTCAATAGGACACTCCCCAATCCCAAGTTATACGTAGACAATCACATATTCAAGTTCATCACTTCTCATGCATCCAATACATCTTCATAATACAAGTTAAATCATGATATTTAAATGAATCATCATAGACATAAGTAAACAAGAATAGTAATGTACCATGACAAGAGTATAAAGATTTCAATACTACTGTTCTAACACATATATAACAGTCTTATAAAGATTGAAAGTAATCAAGAGATTCTATTCATAAATAAAAACATGAATCATAAGTTGATGATCTATATGTTTATGGAGATAACCATCCTTACCTTAGGTTGAGTTGATGATGAATTGAGAATACCAAGAATTAGTCCAAAAGAATTGTTAAGACCCTAAACAAACATCAATAATAAGTTAGAGAAGAAGTCGGGAAGATCGGATGTCAATTGGATCAAAACTGGCCAAGATTGCTTTCAGCAACAACTTTGGTAGATGGTCCTTGGTCGATGGTATCGACCAAAATTCTCTTCGGGACAGAATAGTGGATTTTGGGGGGTTTCATCCGAAATTGGTTTTCTGATGTTCGGATCAATTTGAAACTTGGAGGAATGCTTAACAACAGTAGTAGGACACTGTAAGTTAAGAAATTAACCCAATCCAATGGTCCAAACAAAAAGCCCCAAATTGAGCTAACAAGTTCAAGTGACAAACATCATGGCATGAGTTGGAATTGATTGCATTGACAAGGAAATGGCATGTAATAGCTAGGGGAACTAATAGAAATTCAATTGGAATCATATAACAGTGATAAACATGAACATAACATACCATACAACTCAGTTTGGTACAAAATGGCATGATGTTAAAAGAAAAATCAAGAAATACATATGCTAGGCATGAGATGGAGGCATAGCATAAATGAATGGCTAAGAAAATCATGGTTGAGCATGAGTAGACACTTGGAGTGGTGGTTGCAAGGTTGCAGCACCATCTCTAATGTCTCATCAGCAAGATAGGAATAGAAAAGAATAGAAAATGGTAGGATAGAGAGTGGAATGGTGATTCATACCTTGGTGTTGAAGACGTAGACAAGAATCAATGATAAACAAGGAGTTTTTGGTGGAGTACCCTTCACATTAGCCAAGGAGTTGCTTTGGGAGCTCCCCCCACGTTTTTAGGTGAGAAAATGATTGCAATAGGGCTCAAGGCTCGAGGTTATAAAAAATAGAATGGGAATATTCCATGGAATCATTAACTTGGCTGACTGGGGAACTTTGGTCGATGGTATCAACCAAAATGTTTCTCAGTAGAAAAACAGGTTTAGTTTAGCAACTTCAAGTAGGGTTTTGAAAGGCTATACAAGGTCAATTTGAATGAGGTTTTCTTCTACAATTCAATCAAGAAGTCTAGTTTTGGGGAATACCTTCGGATTGTGCACAGGAGGTCATTAGGTACTTCAACTAGATTAATCTTCTCCGATGCGCAGACTTTCCTTAAACACTGACAATGTATTCAAACCAGGTGTATCATTGTTAATGCCCATGGGTTCGGGTCAAACACCATGTCTTCAACCAAAAGGGTCCACAAGTCTCATTTCCCCCACTTCGAGTTTTCAGACCTACAAACATAACAGGTCCCGGGCCGGGTCAAGGTTAGGATAAGGCCAGACATTACAGATTTACCTTAAGGGAAATGTTTGACATGGCTTCCTAAGGTTCTCAAAGATAATAATATTGAAATTAAAGTCCAACTTTTAAGGTCTAACATTGAACAAGTCTTTCTTTACCCCAAAATAAATAGAGTGTCCGAGCTAGGTTTGGGCTGGATGTTACAATTATCCCTATACCTTAGCCGTGACGCCCCATTTGATCAGAGTCATTGGGCTCTGTGTGAGACTACCCAGAGGAGGCTAGTGACATAGCTTATTGCATGTCTACCTAGATAGAGACTTGCATTGGTTAAAGTATAGGAGTATCACTACATTGCATTACATTTACATATCATATCATCATTCTTTCATTTATTCATGCCTTGATTATGTGTACATACATACATATTGTTGAATTACTCGTTGAGTTCTTTGGAACTCATTCCTCATGGATACCTTTCAGATTGTTGCGCAGGTGTCGAAGAAATCCTGACCTCTGAGGTATTGGCCCTTCAAGATACAATTGAGACATCAGTGGGAGTTGACTATGATCCATGGTACGATCCATGTACTAGTCTAAAGTACCCTTACGGCTCCAATCAACAATGGCATGAGCCGTTTAGTTCGCTGCAAGGACTTTGAGTTAGAGACATATCATATGATGAAAATTTATAAACGTTTAGAAATGAAATGTAAACCTTGGGAGTCTTGAACTCTTTATTTCCAATTTGACTTTCCGTTTTAGTTTGACGTTGTTATTATTCCCAATTTTGATACTCTTTGGGCGTACTCTTTGATACTTAGCGTTAATTAATTATTAAATTTATTGTTTCTTGCTCATGATTACGTTATTATGTTAAATGGTTGGTGATTGTGTGTAAACCTGATCTTGTAATTGTGGATCACTCCCTTGGGTATTTGAATTGATCCGATACCACTTGGGCAGATGTGATAGGCATGGTGCTTGTTTAAGGCCATATAATGCAGTCTTTAAGTGGCATACATGATTGGGATTGGATGGATCAATATAACCTTGTGGTTGTTCCATGAATACATCTTCTTGCAGGGTGCCATTTAGGAATGCATTTTGAATGTCCAATTGTTGTAGGGTCCACATTGAAATTGCTATAGAGAGAACTGTTTGAATTGTCGTGGGCTTCACTACTAGACTGAATGTGTCAAAATAAGCAATACCTTTTCTTTGGTGAAACACTTTGACTACAAGCCTTGCTTTGTAGTGAAAAATGGAGCAATCAGAGTTACACTTGATTTTATACACCCATTTGTTGCCTACCAGATTCATAGATGGATGATATGGGATCGATGTCCATGTGCCATTCTGCAGGAGTGCATTAAATTCATCGCTCATCGCTTCCCTCCACTTCTTGTCTTTTCTTGTGTGTGTATACTACAACAACCCCGGTAATTATAACTCAGGATCCATATTGCAGGTCTGAGTACCCGAAGTTCCAGCCACAAGAAGTTGTGGTCTATCCGGATGGAAGCCCATGATCTACACCCTGAGCCCATGGACCTGGATTTTACCGATGAAGTACCTCCTATATTGGGAACCCGATAGATATCTAGTAGAAACCCTGGTGGATTGGGAAGGTGGATCTTTAGCCTGAGACAAGTCAAGTTAGAAGATGCCTGAGCTTAAGGTAAGGACCCCCCACACGTTGGTTTAAGTTAGATTGGTGTCAGGGATCAACCGGTTGAGCAAACCACTCAAGTACTGAAAAGTACTAGGGGGCAATTGCTTAAGGCGGTTGATTGAGCCAACCAAATACCCCAAGCGACCGGTTAGGTCTATTTGTGGGTTTTAAACCTTGTTTTGCCCCCGGCCCTCTACAAATAGCCATCCACGACCTAATTTCATAATATTTTATTCTATTGTGGACAGTTGAGAGATAGAGTACACGTGTTTAGTGGTGAAGAACACTTGAATCACGGAGAAGGTTTGATTCCCGTTTACTCTTTCGAACCTTCTGGAGGTTAGCTATTCACACACACTCATCCTACATGTTTCTCTTTGGTATTTGAGTGTTCCTCTTCCCTCTATGATTTTGTAGATAATGAGTTGAGGTGGTTAAAATCTTTCCATCGATGATCGCAACTAGATCACACCTGAAGATGGATTTCTATATCCGAATCAAGAGTTGGTTTAGTTGAAAGAGACGAAGTGGATTCTAAATCTTCCTCTTTTGTACTTCTAGAATTAGATGAACTCTCTAGAATATTAAGGATGAAATTTGGATTTGAATCATCCCAAAATCAGATAGAAGATGGGCGATCAAAAGTTTGAATTTTGGACTTGAGATTCTGCCCAAGAAGGGGGTGGTTGATTGACCCAACCAACCACCCTGAGTGACCGGCTAGGTCACAGTGGCCATGTTAGCTTGAGTTTTGCTCTGTTTTGGCTTCTAATTTTGATGAAACTTCTTAACCCTAATATAAGTGATCTCTGAGGTTTACTGGACTTGTTACTTGTGAAATTTAATTATACTTTTAGTACCATCCACCCCAACAATATGTGGATCAGTGGATGACCATAGGGTTAGGGGATAGAGTTTAACAGAGGTAGCCAGTCTGTGAGGATTCTCATTCATCGGTGGAGAAAGATACTGAACTGAGTTGGTTGGTGTCATAGGGGAAATCTCTAGACCATATGTAGTATGTTACTATAGGACCTTGCATTGGGTTAAAATCCCTGACATGTGCCAGTACTCATGCCAATGCGGTTGTGGTGAGAGAGTGTGGACCTAAACCCTAGCCATGGTTGATTGACGAGGATTGTACCCCTTGCTCTAGATCCCAACAAAGGTAGCCAGTCCGTGAGGGATCAGAGTGACAAGACCTACCCAGAGGAGGGCTGGTGTATATCTTAAAGCATGTCTGTCATAGTAGAGACTTACATGGTTAGCTACTAGATGCATCCATACTTATGCATATCATCTTTCCTTTATGTTATTTAATATGTTATGATGTTGATACGTATATGGGATTTGTTGCCTTACTAAGTTCGTTAGAACTCACCTTTTTTGTGGATTACTTTTATATTATTTAGATGGCTATATTAAAATGGGAGAAGTTCCATATGACTGGAAGAACCTATGAAGAGGCTCTGGAGTCGTCAATGAGATGTAGTGTTGCATAACACGAAGCCACTTGTGGGTGCATGGAGTGTGCTTATAGCACATGTTGATGGTAAAAGAATCTAGGTGGTTCACCATTTTGATAGTGCGATGAAGGAAGGATTCATAACTCCTTGCATCAAGAAACTAAAAGAGAAGAGTGCCAGCCTTGAGAAAGAACAAAATAACATTTAAACTTTGATTTTCTTTTGCTTCCGCTGAGATACCCCTATTGGACACGTTTATTTCATTCATTCATTCCTTAGATTATATTCTTTCTTTATTGGATTTGGGACACTTTTATATCTTTTTTTTTAAGTTATTAAATTGTTCTTTGCTCTTGATTTATTATTATGTGCCTTTATTATCACTGATGGCTAAACCATAGATCTTGTGACTATGGATTGCACCCACGGGTTGTCAAGCGAGACCAATACTAGAGGGTGGGGTATTGCATATACAGTGTAAGATCCATGCCATCAATGTCAGCCAATAGAGCGCTAGGAATGGGCCATTTGGTGGTTAGGAGGTTCAATTTAGATATTGGTTATGTGACTGCAGATCGGATCTAGTTGTCATTTAATGAAGATTTGGTGGGTTTTGTTGCTAGGTATTTTTGGTGGTTTAATGAACAATGGGCTAGGTATGTTCTGTTATAGAATTGTTGTTGGAATGGGTAGCGTCTGCTGTTAGATTAGTAATGGGTTGTTTACTTTCTATTGTTGGGTTGGTTACGGGTGGCTTAAAGGTTATAGGTAATTGATGTGCTGGGATGGTGCGATGAGTGAGCTAGTATTTGTGTATTCTGGCTCAGTGGTTGGACTTAAAAATGATTAAAATAAGGTACAATAAGGTTTACATTTGTTGGTGGGTTGTGAATGATGTGGTCACATCCAATGATCAAAGGGGGGCGGCTAGTTGTGCTCTTGGCTTTGAGGTTGGTACTAATTGCTTGTGTGAAAAAGGAAAGCAGCTTTCATCAATTTTACATGTCATCATATGTACCTTCAAAAAATTTGTAACCTTTGTGATTGTTGCTATAACCTACAAAATTATAGAGTGGAGCAAATTTGAAGCTTGTGATAACATGAACTGCCATAGGTCCTAAGCATTAAATAATCGGGTTTCTTACCAAAGAACACTTGATATGGAGACCAATTTGTAAAATTAGAGTTGGAAATCTATTAATTAGATAGGAAGCTGTCACAAATGCAAATGGCCGAAATTTCATTGGACTGCAGATTTGGCCAATAATGTAAGACCCTTCACAACAATGTGGCAATGCTTCCATTTTGTTTTGAATTATGGGGACATGAGTATTGATGTGTAATGCCTTCTTGCCTTAAAAACTTGTCAAGTACTTTATATTCAAAAACACCATTAGATTGAAAAAATCTTGATATTACATTGAAACATATTATGAACATGAGAATAAAATTATAAATACTGAATACACTTCAAATCAAGTTACAAGTGGGAACAACTAAGTAAATTTGTTAAGTCATCAATAAAGCTAATGCAATATCTAAAACCAGAAAGAGATGTTGATGGTGAGGGTCCTCATATGTCTAAGTGAACCAATTCAAAAGGAATCGAAGCAATCATTTTTTTTTTTTTTTTATTCTAAATGGGAGTTTGTGGGCCTTTCCCATTTGACAAGACGAACAAATTTTATTGAATTTTGATGCTTGCAAAGGCAACATTAACTGAGAATTATTGAATCTAGGCATTTTGTAGATGGATGTCCCAGACAAACATGCCATACTATTTTAGATACTCATTCCCCCAATGTGAACAGAGGGCAACAATGTCGGTGAAGCAACTTTTGGAGCCTTTGGAAAAAGCCATCTTTAAGCATTCCTTGGGGCAATGTGGTCCCCATTTGTGGATCCTTCTTTACATAACAAGAATGAGGGCAAAATTCTAATACAACATTGTTGTCATATGTAAACTTGCTAACTAAGAGTAGATTCTTTGTGATGGAAGGAACATGCAACACATCATTTAAATTAAAAGTACAAGAAGATGTCGATATTATAGAGACCTACCCCATTCCCAACCCATACTTGGTCAGATCTTGTGTAAGGATCACTAAGATGTAGTGTTTTGTTTTTTACCTAAATTCTTGTACCTGTTTTGGAAGATGGACCCGCATTGACATATTTTGGTGGGCAACCCAAATGACCGGGTTTGTGAAGGGGATTACCCGATTGGAGTCTATGTAATTATATCTTATGTTCGCTTACCACATTATTACGAGTTTGGAATTTTCGATTAGGGTTTTGGGTGAGAGTTCTTGTCATAGTATTTTTGGAAATTGGTTGTGAGATCTCCTTTTGTTCTTCTTCTACATAGTGGAAAAACTCTTCTTCGCCCATGGACGTAGCATACCACATCGGTGTGTGAACCACGTTGAACCTCTGTGTGTTTTCGTTTTTGTTTCTATTTCAATTCGCCATTTCATGGTGTTTGTTTTAACACATAGATTATCCAAGGTTGAATTATGTGATGTGTTGCTTCAAAATAAAGGTTCCATGTTGAATCAAATGGAGTTGTAGGGGTGGCTAACAAGGCTTATGACTAGGTAGTAACTACAGGTGTCCGGACTTGGTAGTTTGGGCTATACTTGTGATAGCATGTTACTGTTGTATGTCCCATTTTATGACAGATATGACAACTGGGTGTCCATTTTGTTGAGCACTGGAATTCCAACTAGCGGGATGAGTAGATATTCCAAGCCCAAGGCCACACCCATGTTGAGTGTATGAGCTTCGAGTTTTATTGTTTGTTGAGGATTGGAATCAGCCATTTGGTTGCTTAAGTGGAGAACTCTATTGATCTTTAAGGATCTCTTGAGAGAGAAGGCCAATGAAATCATTAAGAGAAAATGGATCTCATAAGTTGGCAATGGAAGTAGCAAATGCATCATAGTCCATACCTAGGCCTCGTAATATACCTGAGATTACGTCAAGATCAGACATTGGATGGGCTACAGTTGCCAAATGATCCACCAAGTTTTTGACACATCATAGGTATTCGACCAGGGTTTTCAATCCCCTTCTTTATTTGAAGGAGTTGATATTTGAGTTGCATGGTCCTCTCCTGAGATTGAGAGGTGTAGATTTTCTCTGGGATACTCCATGTAGCATGAGAGGAGGTTGCACTATGTGGGTAAAGGAAGCTTTAGTAATGGAAGCAATAATCCAACTAAGAATAATTTGTTTGGTCTTGATTTTATCTAGGGGTGCTTGGGGATTTGGATGGAGGAAGTATTTATGAGAGACAGGGGTTTGTTCCATCTACATACCATAAAGATCATGAGTGTTTAGAAGAGGGAGGAATTGACTCTTCCATAGAAATAATTTGTTCAATCTAACTTGACTAGCTATAGGGAGATGACACTGGAGTTGGAAAGGATAGTGGTGGAGTTTGTAGAGTTGGCCATGGCAAGCTACAAATTTGGATGTGAGTTGTTAAGCTCAAATTACCATGAAAGAATAGTAGAATTGATGGAAGTTTTCCTCGTCACATTGTGTGACTTAGACTTTGTATTATAATTTAAATATAAATTTTGAATTTTGAGTAACAACTGTATAAAGTATAGTATATTCTATCTTTATAAAATAAAACATTCCATAGACTCTATATTGTCAAGATTAGATTTTCTAGAATTCTTTCTTGACAAAATAGGACTTTCCTCATCTCTTGGAGCCACCTTAGTATCTTCCATTTTTGACAAGAAATTCAAAAAAAAAAAATTCGGTACAATGATGGGGCTAAACAACCCAAAGGAACAAACAGAAAACTTAACTTAAACAAGACTCTCTATCCACCATGAGAATTCCTTCTAACCCAACTGGAGGATTTGGGAAGAAAGCACATGGGTCCAAGGAACAAAGTTGCACCCTAGACATCCAATCAGCGGCTTTGTTTGCTTCTCTACCAATGTGAACAAACCTCACCCTTCCATTAACGCCTAAAAGGGGTTTACTTCCTCAATGAGGCGAACAATACTCCTTTGTGCATGCCTACAAGGGTCAAGGAGAGCAACAACTTCCTTGGAATCAGATTCAACTTGAATCTGAAAAAAATCCCAAACTCCAAGCCAACCTAAGGCCTTCGATGATCGCTATTAATTATGCTTCAAGGACTGAACACAGAGGAAACTTCCTTGCAAAACCTCCCTTGAACATCCCCTCTTGATCCCTCAAAACACCCCCTACCTGCATATAGTTCTCCTTTCTTTTAAGAGAATATTCCACATTGTACTTTATCTGGTCACCTATAGGGGCTTTCCACACGTCCAAAACCCTTGAATTCTTGTTGTTTGGCAGCATTGATGAGCACGTTGACCAAGCAGCAACCACCATTCTCACATAGTCCTCAATCAACTTCAACCCATCACTTGGTCAAACAAACTCCTCTTCGTGTATATCTTTATTCCTCCAATTCCAAAGAGAATAGGTAGCACAAGCGAACCAAACTGTCCAACTCCCCATCGATTTGAACATGGAACCAAAGAGATTAATGGAGAACCATTTTTCCAGCCCACACTCGAAGAACATAGTATGCTTTTCCTTAGCCACCAAACGCATCCATACCACTTTAGAAAAGGTGCAATCTCGCAGTACATGAAGGCAATCTTCAGGTCTGCTCACACAAAAGCTACAATAATCATGCTCCATTAGCTTCATTCTCATTTCAGAATTCCAAATTTAAATCATTTGAATTTTGAATTCTCGAATCTCAGAATTTTCCTTATCAATTTTGTGGAGTATGGGTTTATGAAGACCAAAGACTCAAATGAGTCTTCATTACTGTATATCTTGGAATTGTTGAAGGCGGTTGAATAAGGATGTGATAGGTGGACTGCAATAGTGGAAAGCAATAATTTGTTTGTGCGTTCCCTTGATGAGTTTGATGGAACTCACTCCTTAGGAATTTCTCTTTTTAGATGGTAACACAAGTGTAGAGTCTATGAAAGCACTCCTATATATCATGAGTGAGGTGGATGACAGAGAGGAGATTGTGGGGGATGTAGTAGTCCTACATGATGCCCTTTGTGCATTGTTAAACTTATGTTTATGGACGTAACTAGCTATTTTTGTACAAGAGCTCATGGAGAGCTTTAACTTTTAAATTATTAGGCTTTATGTTTAGAAGATTTTACGAGTGCGTCTCTTTAGTGAGGCCTAGAATCTTGTTGGTTCCTTTGTATGCAAAAATTACATTTGCATCTCAAGGCCTGTAACACCGTCTGAGATCATTAACCTAATTCAAATTGTAAATGTTAAAGGACCACATACCCCTCCCCCGAAGTATGTAATGACCAAAATAGCCCCCATACCCAATTCTCATAAACCATCATTCCTACTAGAAATTACCCACCACCGGAAACCACCCACCATCAAGAAAAAAAGAAAAACCGAATGCCACTGTGGCACCTTCTGATTCCTACTAGAATTCACCCACCACCATCCCAAAAAACAAAGGAATCCTTAAAAATGAACCCTTAAATCCCAAAATCCTATCTTTATCCCCAGTTTGAAGTTCTGAAAATTAGGGTTTGAGAGGAACTTAAGCTTAAGCTTCAATGAGTCCCGCCTCTCAACCTTCCACCTTAAGTTGCAATGAAAACCCTAATTTTTTCAAGTAAATGTTTAGAATGGTTTTACTTTTAGTATCCTTTTGAAGTATGATTTTCATCTAGTCTCATTTTTTAAATTTTATGTTTTCATAATAAAGCGAACAAATAGCCCTCTGTGCTTTCCTATGGGCTCTAAGCAATTGCTTACTCTCAGTGCTAAACTTCTCTTCAACTCTATTATGACACAATTTTTTAACATCAAGGTGATTAGATTGATATTTTCACAATTGAATTTGGTACTAACTCATTGATAAGTGCTCAATTGTTTAATAAGAGAGAAGCTCATATTAGAGAATTTATGGGTCTCAATCAACTTGACGAATTCTTGATGTGCAAATATCTTTAGTTCTATTAAAGACTTCATGGGTGGAGGCATTCTTTTTACTAGTTCTTTTCTGGTGGTGGGTGGTTTCCGTCGGTGGGGGCAATGGCAGGTAATTTAAGGCAAAGTGAAGGAAAAAGATGGGTAAAAGGGGAATCCCTTCACCCACTTATATGGTTATTGAGAATAAGATATGGGGGTTATTTTGGTCATTCTATATTTTAAGGGGCATTTCAGTCCTTCAACATTTAAAATTTGAATTACGCTAATGGTCTCAAATGGTGTTAGAAGCCATAAGACCTAGACATAACCTTTTACATAAAAGGGACCCAACAAAATCTTAGGCCTCCCTAAAAGGATGTGGTTTTTCTTTTGTCAACAACCTAAACATTTCATTCAAATAAAACACTCGAGGCTGAGAGACCTAGAAGACAAAAAAGAAGTGTTTACAATAAATAGTGGAGGAATAACCACTGAGACCGAGTCAATTGAAAACAACTTGCTCCCCGAGCAAGAAAATCGGCAAATAGATCAATGCATATACTCCTAGTATTCCAGATACACCACATCAATGTACTCCAAATTTGATCCACAAGATCCATGTTGTCAAAGCCCTTGAACTTATAAAGAAAAAATTTCATCCAATCATGTAAAGATACACCCAAAAATTTAGACACATCTATGCAAAGTGGAGATAACCTCCAACACTCTTTAGCATGACTACAGCAAAATAAAGCATGTCCAACCATTGCCACAAATTAAGCATACAAGGGTTTGAGATCCCTTTCTAGAAAAAAGAGAACCACCAATGGCAAGAACTTCATGAGTTGTTCTCCAAAAAAGTGTTTGATTTTGGGAGAGTGAGGATGTGCCAAATTTTTTTCCAACAAAAACATGAGATTGAAGATGAAGCAATGTTACCTTAAGAATCAGCTATGGATAGGTGTTAATAATAAGCTAACCTTATTAGAAAGTTTACATGCATGGTCTTGCTCTAAATTCATAAATCACTAGTATCAAAAGAGAGAATTGGAATGGCAAGAATTACCTCCATTGAATTGGAATGACAAGAATTACCTCCAATTCTTAAGGTGTAAATAGTGATTGAAGTAAAGATGTATTCCATTGTATAGACTACCACAAGATTAAGTTATGCACCAATATAGGATTATGGGACTGGGGTGGGTACTTATACACTTAAAAATAAATACGGCAGCCATCAATCCTTGTAGATATTAATGTGAAGCCCATTACCCACTTGTCTTAGGATACTTTGTCTTAGGACATCTCTACCTGTCAGAGAACTCCTCCACCCCTAAGAACAATTTGAAAGAACCTCCACCTCCAAAAGGGGTTTTTCTTTAATGTATTTTGGAAACATGACCTGAGGCCATAGGGGGTCTAGATTGGTCAAAAATCTCCAACTTTGTTTAACAAGTAATGCCTTATTAAAGCAATGGATATCTCTAAAACCAAATCCACCATCCCTCTTGCTCTTGCGTGAGTTTTCCATTTTACCCAATGTATACTACTACCTTGGTCATTCTTCCACCAAAATTGTCAAATCTTTTGATTCATTTGTTGACCTAACTCATTATGAATGAGGAAACATGACATGGCATAAACTGGGAGGAGTAATGGCTACTGCCTTGATCAAAACCTCTTTATTCCTAGGTGAAAGAAGTTTTTCCCTTTCAACCCTCAAGTTTAGAGTTTAACCTATCCAAGAATAATGAAAAAGTTTGAGTCTTTAACTTACCTAATGAGAAGGGGAGCCCCAAATGTGTATCATGGGATTGTACCTCTCAAATGTCAAGAGTGGATACAATGTCAACCAAAAGATAGGGTGGAGTCATTGTGCTAAAGAGCACAATAGATTTGTCTGGATTGATATGTAGCCCTGAAACCTTCTCACATTCTTGTAGAAGAATAGTAATTTGTGAAGCATTTTGAATGGAGGCTAGAAAAAACATCATATAATTATCAGCAAAAAATAAATGATTGGAAGTTGTTCGTTTCGAAACCGCCAAACTCAAAAGGATGTAGCAGTGAGCTGATCTTTTACCTGAAGGATGACTCTCGGTGTCTCCCCTTCCTCTTCTCTCCTCCCCTCCTCCACATCAGAGAACCTTGCTACCCCTGATAACCCCATTTTCCCCTCATCTTCTACACCTTCACCGCCACTTCCACAACCCTGGAATTTGCTTTTCTCCAACCCCTCTCCTCCCTCCACCTCATCCGATTGCTCCCTTTCCTTCATTCCTCTATTGCTCTCGGCCTCCTACCCACTTGTTCACTACCCCTCCTCTACAACTAAACCCGGCTCTCTCCCTTGGAAGTTGGCTGTCATCGGCCAATTGGCCCTTGCCCCCCCCCCCCATTAATGTCATCAAAGCTTCCTCTCCAAGCAATGGTTCACTCAAGGCTCTCTTGAAATTTTTGCCATCGACTCTAGTATCTTTTTGTTTAAGCTTCCCTCTCCCTCCTGCAAAGCCAAAGCTCTTGAAGGCTCTCCCTGGTTTTTCGATTAGGCCTTGTCTTCACCAAGTCTTGGGAGCCTTCAATGCCTTTTCGTCAGGATTCTTTTAGCTCCCTCCCCTTGTGGATTAATCTCCCTAAACTCCCTCTCAATTGCCCCCTCCTTGCTGACCCTAAAACTCTCAATCTGCAACGGCTCTCTTATGCCCGAATCTGCGTGGATGTTTTTCAGCTGACAAACCCCTACCCCCTTGTATCTCCATTGAAGATGATTTTGGCCTCCACTACGACCAAATTATTGTCTATGATTGGATCCCTAATAGGTTCTCTACTTGTGCTTCTTCTGGTCACAATGATGTGCTCTGCCCTACCGCCTTGAACTTTCAGGCAAACTCCTGCCCAAAGATGTCTCTCCCCCTGTTGATGCTTGAAGACCTTGTACCCTCTGTCCAACTGGGTTCTTCACTTGCTCGTGTGCTGCATTCAAATGATAAAAAGATGCCGCCTCCTGCAAATTCTTCTGCTCCCTCTCGTCAAATCATAGATAGACTTGAGAAATGCTCCATTGATGTTGCAGCTTAAGCCACCACCTCTGGTGGTGTTCAAGACCTAGAAAGTTTTGCTACAGCCCTCGCCCTAGATGAAGATGCTTCCATCCCTACTGCAAATTGCCCTTTTTCCTCTTCGGATTGCCAGGAATATGTCTATGCTCCATTCAGAAGTTCCTCCATCGTTAAGCCCTCTGAATCTTTAACCCCCTTTCCCTTTCCTTTAGCTTCCCAAACCACCACTGTGAAATCCAGCCAAAACCTAGCCAGGACACCCTATTTGTTTTGGGTGAAGAAAGACTCGTTTGATGTTAGACCTTAAAGTTGGACCTTGATTTCAGTGTTATTATCTTTGAAAGCCTTAGGAAGTCATGCCAAACCTTTCCCTTAGGTTAGATCTGTAATGTCCAGCCTTATCCTAACCTTGACCCGGCCTAATCTGTTATGTTTGTAGATCTGAAGACCCGAAGTGGGGGGAAAAGAGACTTGTGAACCCTTTTGTTTAATGATTTGGTGTCGGAGCCCAAGCCCATGGACATTGACGATGATGCAACTAGACTTCTTAATGGACTTGTAGGAGAAAACCCCACTCAATTTGACCCCATATAGCCCTCCAAATCCCTATCCGAAGTTGCTAAACTATGTCTAGCAAATCTTGCTTGGGCATCAAAGAAGGTGAGCTTAGTTGGTAGACCTAATGAACTACCATACTTGATCCGAAGGTATTTCTGGATGGACTTCTTTATTGACTTGTAGAAGAAAACCTCGCTCAATTTGACCCTGTATAGCCCTCCGAATCCCTGTCCGAAGTTGCTAAACTATTGCTGACTTTTCTGCTGAAATCTGTTTTGGTCGATCCTCGTTGGTCGATGCCATCAACCAAAGAACATCGACCAAACAAGCCCAGATTTGAGAAAAAAATAGATGCTTTTGGATATTCCTTCCTCTATTTAAGTGAAACCTCGAACCTAGAACCATATTTTACTCATTTCAATACCTGAGAACGTGGGAAGGCTCCTCTTAGGCTCCTCCTTGGCTTGGGTGATGATCTTCTACAAGAATCATTGTCTCTCTTCTCTAATCTCTTCTCCAAAGGTATGTTTCTCTCTATTGCTCTCTATCCTACTCTCTCCTATGCTTCTTTTTACTGATGAGACCATGGCCAAGGTGCTGCAACCTTGCAAACACCTTGCCATGAATGTCTCTTCCCATTTATACTTGTTTTTCCTTCATTCTTGCTATACCTCACTTGCATATTGATCCTTGCATATGCATTACCATGATTCCTTGCTTAGCAACTTGATTTCTTATACTAGACTGAGATGTGGAGTATGATTAGTCTAATTGCTAGCTTGCAAATGATTGTAATCTTGTTCCTAACCAATTCCCAAACTAATTCTCTAGCTTCCCTTTCAATTACATCAACTTCTCATTAATGCTAGGATTTTTGTCTTTAGAACATAGGACCTCAATTTGGGGGTTTTTCATTTGGACCATTGGATTGTGATAATACTTGCTAGGTAGTGTTCTTACATTGTTATTAATCATCCCTCCAAGTTTCGGATTGATCTGAGCCCCGGAAGACCAATTTTGGACCAAATCACCAAAATCCAACTTTCTGCCCGAAACCATTTTTGGTCGATGGTCTTTGGTCGATGCCATCAACCAAAGTGCATCGACCAAACATGCTACTGACAGCAACCTTGCTCCGTTTTGACCCATTCGACCTCCGATTTTCCCGATTTCTTTTCTAACCTTTCATTTATGTTTGTCTAGGGTCTTATTACCATCTTTGGATCATTCTTTTGAGATTGTTGGATTATCATCATCGCAAATTAAGGTAAGGATGGTTATCGCCATAAATACATAGGCTATGTGCTAATGTCTTGATGCTCATAACTTAGTGAACATAGCCTCTTAATTACTTTTGAATATCATAGGACTGCTATACATGTTTTAGAATAGTAGTATTGTGATTTTACATACTCTTGTTATAATGATTTATTATTCTTGCTACTTGTATATATGATGGATCACTTCGAGTCTATCATGATGATGTATCAAATGTATGTGATATGATGAACTTGAGTATGTGATTGCTTAGGTATGACTTGGGATTGGGGAGTGTCCTATTGACGCTTCTGTCCTTGGGCATCGGAGGGAATAATATGGGATGTTCTCCAAAGATGCCTATCGACACTTTTCCGGGTTATTGGATGACATACATAGGAGTGTCTAGTTGTTTGGCTAGGATGTCCCTGTCATATCAGACCCGAATCGGAAGGGCATTGAGACCGAACGACCCGTGGTAGCAGTGGGGATTTGTGGGCACTCAAGACCAGTGAGAGGTCATAAATCTCATTATGGGAGCCATTTATTGGTAGGGTTGCAAATGGATATATTGGGCTCACGAGTGCTCGAGGATCGGTGGGTTATATCCGTGAGGGGATGTGAGAGCTTCCCATCTAGTATTTGTGGATGACCAATAGGGTTGATGAGTCTGGTGGGTAATATCCATGACTCAAGTGTGAAGGATACCGGAAAGGATCCCGGGATGGGAGGAATGGACATATCTGGATCTGACATGATATGACTAAGTAGATGACTTGCATTGGGCTAGGCTTTACCGTGACATGCTCCAATACTTAGACCAAGTGGTGATGTGAGAGAGTGGTGACCGAAACCCCAACCATGGATTTGTCCGAGAGGGATGCAGGACCCAATTTCCCCCGGTATTTGAGTGACTCAAACTTATCTAAAGAAGTATGGTGCTATGACTTAAAGCATGTCTACCTTAGAGACTAGCATTCATGGAGTTAGAATCATAATTGCATCATGTGTCTCATAACATATTGCATCATGTTGTGGTTTGTATCATATGGTTTATGTTTTATGGAATAACTGCCTTGCTGAGTTCTTTTGAACTCACTCCTTTTTGCAACATCTTTTGTTAGACTCTATTGCAGGTACTACTATTGTTGACTATGACAGTCAACACTCTGAAGACCAAGTTGATGACTCGTACCCCATTGGTCACGGTGTACAAGTTGATAAGGACTAGTAGTCCGAAATTGGGACTTATCTGGAGCAGTTCGGCCTCTGCACTTGTGTGCTAGTGTTGGGATATCATCCCATTTTCTTTTTACCTTTTCATTTGATTCGTCGAGACCATAGTTTAGTTTGTTCCCTTGTCATTGGGGAAACGGTTGTAACCCTTAATTTTAGTCGATCTACCTTCCACTATTATTATAGGATGGGTTTCCTCCCTCCTTTTCACACTTGACTATTTATCTTATTTGAATCATTTCCACACTCTGATGTTATTTGGGAATCCTTCTGAGATCATCTCTTGACTTTTATTATTAAATTATTTGAATACAAAGAATTGTTCTTGCTTTTGATTATATTATTGTGCTAAGTGGCTATGATCGTTCCTAAACTTGATCGGCGGGACCGTGATTCACTCCCTGGGTAATCCAGATAGGGTACCCCCCTTGGTGGATTTAGGGCGGGATGTGACAACCACCGACACCATTCAAACAACTTTTCCTTCTGCCCTGGCTGAATCTTGCTAGATGCCGGTAGCCTGCACTTACCGGAGGCATAGATCCAGGCAAAAGCCTGCTCATACTATTACTTCTGTGAATCCCTCTATGAATTTCTGCCATCTCTCAACTACCGAGAACTCTGCTAACCTTGCCGCTGCCTGGAATCCAACTTCCTTCACTGTCACCGAAAGCTCTTCTCCCAACCTCCTTCAGTTGTCAATTATCTCCCCTGATCCTCGACCTGCAGCTTTCCTCATCCATGAAAATTTAGCAGCCGAAACCCCTAACCCCTCTTTTTTGCCTTTGCTTCTTTCCATTTCAGTTAACAACCATCTAGAAGATGTGATCAGTGACAACCCTTTTTCCCCTTTCTCCTCTCACGATCAAGCTAACGTGACCATTCTACCCCTCCCTAAGCCTCCCTCTTTGGGCCCCTTGACCCATGGGCCTAAGCCTTCCTTCAATCCCAGCTCTGTTCTAAATTCTCCTATGTGTCCCTTATTGGGCCCCTCGGCCCATGGACCTTATCCTCCCAATCCTAGCTCTGCTCAGAACTCTCCTATTCGGAACCTCTCAGCCCAATCCCCAGATTTTGCTAGCACTGCCAACCCTCGGGCCGATGGCTCGACCCCTTCTGAACTCAATCCAGAACTTACTCTCTCCCCCTTCGCATGTCCTTGACCGCGTTGAGCATCGTAGATGCAATCGCCCTGCTAAAGAGCACAACCCTTTCGAAAACGACTTCTTGGTGGATCTCAAATCCTCTAAGAAAAAGAAGAATAAGAAGAAGAAAAAAATCTGCAAATCAATCTCTTTGGCCTTGTTCGGTCCATTTTCTTTGGGCTCTACCCTTGTTGCATTGTCTTTGTTTTTTAGCCGTTGCTCTATGTTTACTTCGTTGTAAGTGCGTCGTTGTTTTTAATATATTTATTTATTCACCCAAAAAAATATATAAATGATTAACCTCTAGGGCTTGATATGCAATCTTAATCTCTAGTAGACTAGGAATCCATTGGTTTGAAATTAGTCTTTGAGTTAAGGTCTACTGTCATAGGATAAAAATGTAAGAGCTCAAAGGATAGCCTTATCTAATCCCCCTTTAAGGAAAAATATTTTTTGAGAGAGCTTCATTGATTTTGATTTAGTACTCTACAATGATTATGCACTGCAATACCCATTGTACCTATTGATCAACAAAATCCAAGTGACTCAAAAGTGCTCAATATGCCAAAGGTGGTATGTTAAAGCGGTTAAAGACCCGACTTCCCTAAGGGAGGTCTTGGGTTCGCACCCACTCGACAGCATTAATATAAAACTCCCCCCGATGAAGTAAATCATGGTGCGCGCAAGCTGGCCCAGATGAACTTCAGTTCCAAAAAAAAGTGCTCAATAAAATATTATTATTTTTTATATAATAATATAAGATTTATCATATAATCTGCACAAATCCAGTTTAAGAGCACCATATAATCAATCCTTGATTAAGATTTTTTTTTTTAATAAGTAGAAGTACTTGTGGGATAGATAAATACTATTGAAAATGACAAGATTTGGAATAAAGGCACTCTAAGTCCGGTTAATTATAGATCTCAAGATACAATTTAATCTATAAACTAAATATTTTGCTGCGATTTTAAAAGAAAAATGTATATTATTTATATCTGAATTAAGTATAAAATAAGAAAATCATACATTAGATAGAAAAGAAAGCAATCTATATATACTTCCATCACATCGATATGATTGGAATGTGAAATTTTTCCAAAATAAAAATAGAAAGATGAGAATGATTCCCAGATGGGTAGTCAGAAATGTAGAAAAGCGACGTTGCAGTTTGCACCCTGCAACAGAGCATCTTTTGCCCACCTTTTGGTGGGCTCAAGAACCCAAAAGCACTGGTGTTGTAAAGGTGATCAACCATTTGCAACTGAACATGTTTCAGAAAATAGCTGACACCGTGTACGTGAGACCAATGGAATCTAATCATCAATTTTCTTATGTCCCTCTCTCGGGTTCACATCCACCCGTGAAGGATGTTCCACAGAGCCTCCACTTTTGTGGGCCCCAGCCCAGGCCCATTCCTGTCCACATTGAAAAATGAAATAATTCCATTCTTTTTTCTTTTGCTTTTGCTTTTTTCTTTTTTGATAGTAAAAGAAATTTTGCAAAAGCTAACCAATACAATTACAATATACATGCATATTGCATTTTGTATGTGCTAAAGTAGCCATTAAGGAAAATGTTTTTTGGGTAATTTTCACATGAACCCCCTGAGGTATGGTCCATGTCACTTTTAGTCCAATTTAAGTTTCATTTCGCATATGGCTCCCCTATGGTTTTAAAAAATGATTAAATAAGGACAATCTTGACAGAAACCGTTAGTTCAATAAATTTTATGACGAAAATACCCTTGTATCCTTTGAATTTTTTTTTTTTAATTTAAAGTTTAATCTACTAAAATAGGCTTGAAAAAGATGAGTCAAAACGATCAAAAACACTTCGATTGATGGTTTCTTCTTTCCATTTCTATTTTTGGGGTTGATTTTCTCGTTTCAGATCCAAGTATGGTTCATGAAGCTCAGAAGAGAACTTTTCTTTTTTTCCTTTTTCTTTTTTCAACGGTGGGGGAAGATTGATTTTCTTGTTCAATACTAAATGGAGCTTCTGCAACTTGAAGCTCTTTTCTACTCCTCTAGACAGAACGAAGAACCTAACGGTGTTCACTCCGGCAAGGTGCGAGATTTCGCTGGAAAGTTCGCCACAGAGAAGAACTGAAAAATGAAGAACCAGACTTGCAGGTTGCAGGCTTCAAAATTTTAAACTTAAAAAGAGGAACCCATTCAAGAATGACTGAGTGTGGCCGTAACTGCGCAGAAAAACGGTAGATGGAGGCAAAGCAGAAGACGGGACTGATGGAGGCGAAGCAGAAAATGGTAGTTTGCCGTTGGCTCGAAAACTCCGGAGCCCACCTTCAAATATTCAATTCCCCTCTATATATAAACCACTCTTCTTCACCATCTTCAGTTCAGCAGCAAGAGTCACAGATCAAAACCAAACCAGAGGAGGGGTTGATGCGAAGGCGAAGGAGATTCCATTCCACTTTGGAACACGAACGCATCAAAGGAGAAAGACATAGAGAGAAGATGGAATGTGGTGCTGTGGAAGGATTGTTTCAATCTGTATTCGAAGGATGCATATCGATGAACATGGAGAAAGAAAGAAGAACATATCAGTGCAACCAAAGTTCGCCTGATTTCTGAAATTTCTCTAATCTTCCGATGGTTCGCCGGAAAATTAGCGGTTTTCCGGCGACTTCAAGAAAACTTCGATTTTGACCACTTTTTATATCGCTCATCACCAAAGTTACCAAAAATCGGCGATATATTTTACCGTGATTTCTGGCCTTCTCAAGATTCACCCATCTTCGATCTCCCCTTTTTTCTCAAGAATCGCTCGTTGAAGATGAAGTGTTTTTGTTTTAGATCGTTTATTTTAGTAGATTAAACCTAAAATTCAAAAGACACAAAGCTATTTTCGTCACAAAATTTATTGAACTAACCATTTCTATTAAGATTGTCCTTATTTAATCATTTCTTAAAACCATAGGGGAGCCATATGCAAAAGGAAACTTAAATTGGACTAAATGTGACATGGACCAAACCTCAGGGGGTCCATATGAAAATTACCCATGTTTTTTTGGAGGGTTGGGGATTTAAACATGGTGATATGAGTCTTAATACAATCTTTGAGATCAAACAACAAGGGTGTAAGATTTAAAGGTCAATTAAAGTTCTTCATTCCAGGATAAAAACTGACTAAGTTCTCTTCATTGCACCAAATTTCCTGCATACTTTCTATTGATCTGCAAACTTGAGTCCTTGAATTCCATGAATTATAGCCTGTGGTTTTGTCCCTTTGTTGTTGACAACTTATTTTAGATATTGTATTTTCCCATTCCATATGACCCCAACGCTCCACACTGCTCTGTCTAGTCCTGGAGTGTAAACGCCTGCACACAATAACATGGGTAAGTGGCTATTATTAATGTTATTACATATGCAAATGGTTGTACTATCATCAAGCATCTCCGAAATCTGTTGAGTTTGGGTGGTCTTGGACAACTGTGGTGGTTTGAGTTGAAGGTCCCCGACCCATCTAGAGGTGGCTTGAAGTATCGTTTCAAAATTTGGCACTTTATCCGAGAAAGTGGCATTATTCCTTTCCTTCCAGACAAGGTAGCAAGTAATGATGAAGACAGACATTGTCCATTTCGTAGTTGCAGGATCCATCCCCCATGCTCAAATCATAGTCTACATAGGGTCGAGAATTGATTTTGATTCCGTTGTAATGTTCTCTATTCTCGAGTCTCAGAGTCCTACAGTCCCAAATTCTCTTGGTCCATTCACATGAGATAAACAAATGCCAATAAGTTTCGTTGGCATGATTGCATGATCTCAGAGTGGTGAGGTATTGATCTAAGGTGTTAATGTTGGGCCAGAGGTAATCCTTTATTTAGTAACCTCTAGAAGAAGATTTTGAACTTAGGGTGTATCAGAAGCTTCCATAGTTCCACCAGCTTTTGCTCCCCAGAATATTTGTGGTTGAACTCATACTCTGTAGTGCTTTTCCAGCATGTTTTGTTGTTAGGACACCATTAGACACCACAAGTGAAATCCACGTATCTTGTCCTGTGGTCAGCGATATCTTGGGGGGGTAAAGAAAGATGGTGAGAGTACTCCCTGTTTTTGAATGCGGGTGAGTTGACTGCGCATGTTCTACTATTGAGTTGGTCGGCCATGACCCTAACTGAAGATCCCCTACTAGATGATTTGTGGTGGAGGTTATCCATGGGTCGAACCAAAATGAAGTGTTTTTCCCATTGCTCACCTATCTCATCACCATCTGTTGTAAAGTTGGCAATATGGCACATATGATGTTCCAAGTCCAAGATCATTTCTTATTTTTTGTTTTTGGATCAAAGGGAGATGTTTTTTGAAAGTATCTTGCCTCGGGACTCGGGCTCACAGAGACTCCTCTTCTACTAACATTCTCCACCTTGTTTGAGCAATAATGCTTC